>NC_059471.1:14656206-14956206 GCF_018139145.2 Gymnogyps californianus
TGCGGCAACCTGTCTGCCTTGAAATGTATGCTTATTTTATCTGGATTAGCACAAAACCCTAAACCTGAGCTGCACCAACAAGAGTCTGCAATGCAGACATGGCCTAACGTGAGGTGGGAGGTCTGTGCTAGAGCTGGAATCAAACTCAGCTTTCTCTCCTCTGCGTCTTGCTGTGTAATCACGAGAGCATCTCTGCCTTTTTTATTTTTGCCTTTGCTGTCCTATTAAATTCTGTGTACTTGAAAGGCATACTGAATATAATACGTGTTTGCCAGGTGGTCTGAAAGACCCTCAAACAGCTTAAGAACTGAAATGTCTTTCCTGCTCGTTCTGTTTTCATTGCAAATATTAGCAGATCAGCCATCTCTACTTTTTTCCTGTTTTGAAAATGAAGATTTGAAATCGTTTCCATAAAACCCACCACAGACAGCTTAATCCATAAGTACATTTTTTACCCTATGCTGGGAAGAGTTAACTCCCTGCATGTTTTTTCCCTGAACACTGATAACTTTGAGGGTCACTTACAGAATTTCTTTGGGCATGGCAAAGTGATGCTATGGATGTCACTGGGAGCTGATTGGGGAAAACTTTTTAAGACATTTTAAGAAATTACAGGATTTGAGCTTCAGACCGGAAGAAACCTGCTCGCACTTGATTTTTCAGTTGCAATATGTCTAGCAGTTCTTTTAGAGTGAGCTCAAAGTGTAACCTACTTAGTACTCAAAATACAGTAGCTGTGGCTGTTTTTGAAAAGTTAATGACAATTTTTCTGACAACTTCAACCATTTCATATCCTGTGGGTCTCAGTCAGTTTTAATAACATCTCCAACCAGGAAAAAAAAGATATTTATTTTGACTGGAGATTTGTTTTGCTCTTGGAATTTGGCCCTTCATTTGTGATTTATAGTGATGGACTAGAAGAAAAAAGTTAGAATTCTGTTTTTGGAGTTTTAACCTATATTAATAGCACAAGATTGTGGATGAAGTCTGTACAGCAATGGCAGCCCAGGTTTAGGAGTGCCAGAGTCCTGTGAACCAAATGTCTTGGTGACATTTCAGGTCTAGAAGACAGATGTATTTTGCCAAACCCTTTACTCACAGAAGACTGAATTCATAGTTCATTTAGTTCATACTAAAAATGGAAATGCCTTCTTTTCCTGGGTCTGGATTAACCATGAAGTGAAAATTCTGCTAGTTTGGCATTGACAACTATTGAAGGAAGTCCAGTGGTTTTTAATCAGAGTATTATGTCCTAATATTTTGAGTGCTGTAGATATTTGATTAAATTCAAAGTGTGTGTTTGTATGTGCATGTGTGCAAGCATGTATATGTATATAGAATTGTACGTATTTTATAAATTGTCTTTATATAAATATAGATGCACATATACATAAATAAATTACATTGTACAGATACATATGTACAGAGACTATATATAGGGTATGTTACATATTCACAATATATTGTAGATTTATTGCATATGCAAGTTTCTAAATATACAAACAATGTAAGAATATGAGAAGGTTAAGAAGGAGGTTTGGAAAAAAGTGGATTTTTCCCAATAAGGAATTTGGTCTAGTGTAGTTATTGATTTTTAATAAGAAAGTAAAGTTTCTGTCCTTTCCTATATAGAAGTAATAGGAAATGGTGCTTGTCAAGAGGAGAGAAAAAAAAGTTTTCTTCTGATGAAAAAGAGAGAAACCTTCACTCTCCCATTTCAGCCTACTTTATCCATTTTCAGGGAAAAAACACACTGAGTGCTTCTAGAGCACTGGCAGGTTGTCACTCCAATCCCTCACTTGTCATTTTGATGCTTTCTGAGGTCAAACTCCAGGAACTTTATGTAAAAGTGCAGTAAATCACTATGTACTGAGTAATAATGATGTGAATGAAAGTAATACTATTTTTCATTAAAATATACTGGTTTTTTGCCCTCATATCCAATAAATATGTCCAGAACAAGGAATTTTGGTGTGGACCTCTAGACTGCTTGGGAGCAGCCCATGGATGGGCAACCGGAGCTCTGGGGCAGACAGTGCTGAGTGGATTCCCACAGGCATAGACTTCTCTGCTGGGGATCCTATGCGGAGGTAAGGACACACAGACCCCTTCCCAATGCGTTCCTAATCCAAAAGGTGCTCTTTTTGATGTTAGAAATCAGGCAGCCATATAAGCGCTAATGACAGTAGAAGCTGGTGGTAGCACCATACCTAGGGCTAAACTCCAAGTAAGCAGAGCTTACTATTTCCTTTAAAAGTAGAAGGATACCTTTTCTGCCCCAGCAATGAAGGCCTTCTAACACCCCTTATTTTGCTCATCACAAAGCACTAGCACCACATACACACAAGTCAGCTCTATCTCTGGGTTAAGAGAGGCTACAGCCTTGCCGTTTATAGCTGTGGGAGGGTGATTTAGTGTTTTCTTACTGAGCACCGGTGTTGTGCAGAACATACAGCGATGAAACATTCATGCCTTGACCTACCTGATGTAGATTAAAGAAGTTTTTTTGCTAAAACTCAATCAAGCAAACTGGTTTGGTCATTTTTTTGTTGGGAGGACATGTCCTTTATCGTATATTTGTTCCACATAACCTCCTTCCCTTAGGACGTGGAGAGCAGCTGTGCAGACCTTTCAGACAACATTATTGCCTACCTGTCCTCCACAAACACCCAGTAAAAACAAGAACATTTCCCAATCATAAATAGGGAAATGTATTTACTCTGTTCTTCTGAGTCCTCCTTAGATCCCATATAATTTCACAAACCTTCTTGTCTGCAGTTAGATACAAAACTTCTGGGGAATGATAACTCACAAAATTTGCCAAAAGGCCACCTGCTTGGTTGAAGAATTACCACTAAAACTCTGAAAAGTCCTTGTTCCTTTCTGAGCTGCAGTGTGCAAATTGCAGCACTGGCTTTAGTGAAAATTACTTATGAAAAAAAAAGTGTTAAAATGTAATACAGCAATAAATCGCTGTGGTTTTTCCAGGTAACTAGCAGTTTCAGCTTAGCTTCTAGCAGGCATAGAAAACTTGCGGTCAATTTACTCACATCACTCCTCAGCCTGTCAAGGCTCAAGAGCAAGGGAAGGAAGCAAATAAGCACAAGGCCGTGTCACCTAATCACTTTTCTGCAGAATAAAACCCAGCAACTGAAGTAATTCAACCCTCATGACCCTGCCAGGATTGGAGTCGTGCCAGCCCCAAAAGAAGAAACTGGACATCAGACTGATAAACGTAAGTCACAAGGACAGTGAACATTAAAATGAGATTTCATATTTGTAAATGAGGCAACGGGCAGTCAATTAGCAGATGTGGAATGGCGTAGATGAGAAATATAAAAATACAGCCTGACAGCACTGCAGTTTTCAGTGTCCACTGTTGCAGCATGACCCAAGGAAATAAATACAGCCCAAAATCATGCAGCCTGTTCAAGGTGTGCCACCGCTGTGGCTTTCTGTGGTGCTTCAAGATGGTGGGACAGGTGGCTGGAATGTTTTCTTTTTTATGGGTAAAAACAAGACCTCCTTTAGACCGTTCTGAAATGAGAGCCATTTGGGAGCTGGTAAACAGGTCTAACACGGGAGAGCCAAAAAAACGGAGCCGAGGGTTATATTCTCACATGTCTCTGCAGGCTCAGTCACTGTAGAGCCAGAGCAGCTGAGAATTGGGGTGAGGAGCACCAGCCGCCGCGTATGTGCGGAGCTGGAAGGAGCGCCGGCCCTGGCGCTCGTGCTTTCTCCCATCCGGGCAGCACAGATTTGCTGCCTGCATGGGGCAGAGGCCAGGGCTGCGTCCTGTCCCTGAGCTGTGTTTGAACTCCAGGGCTGCTGGGTCAAATTCCCTGCTCTATTTTCAAAGCTTATACATGCCCGAAGAGGGCATTTACTTAGGGGCATCTGTCAGAAACCTCTGGCTCCATCCTTTTTGAGTGAGGAAAATACAGCACAAGCCCTGTGCAAAGCTACAACACCGGCTGGCTGTTGGAGTTGGGAAATATTTGCATTAATGAAGAAAAAATGAATGAAAATAGGGATCATAGTAAATCATCTTCTTTTTACAAAATCTGAATAAATCTAGTACAACTCCAGGAACAAAGGAAAGAAGGAATCAAAACATATCTCATATTTACCTATAACCTATTAAAGTTGATCCATGCCAATTAAAATACAAAAAACCCAACTCATTTGTCCTTCTGCTGTGGGTCCAGAGCAGGTTCTCTGCTTCTCTCTTTCCTGGCTTTTCCCAGCCCGAACAAGCTCCATCAGACTCGCACCTCCACCCAGCTATTCCAAAATCGACATCAAACATTGATGACCAAGGATTTATTGAAAAAAATTGGTGCAAGTTAGGAAACAAGAGAAAAAGAATTTGGAGTCGTGTTTCTAGAAACAGTATAATATGAAAATAGGTGAAGTAGATTGAGCACAACCCATTTCATGCTTGGAGTGTTAGCCTTAGGAGTGACAGCAGATGTATTTTAAGACCTAAAAATTTCCATGTTCAGGGATTTAAAACATTTATATTGAGTTATACCTGAGGTGTGACTTCTTTTATAGAGCTTCATTTTGATGATACTATGAAGAACTGATATCTTTCTAAAGAATTGTTAAGACAATTTTCTAGGCAACTTTTAGACTCTGCTGCATCAGATTAGAATAATAATTTTTTCTGCTACATAAAAAAGTTACATTCTGCAGTCTCCAGTCTTCCCAATTAGGGATGGGCCTGTGTTTGTTTGCCTGTATTGGTTTGTCTGCTTGGGGCTTTTGCTTGGCTGCTTGTTCCTTGGTTATTTTCCTTGGCTGGGAAATAAAATAAACAAATACTGGAAAACTGCTGTGTTTAGATGAGAGGGAAGTGATTAATCATAGATCTAGAAGCCATGCATAAAAATGAATAAATTTCCCAAACTTACCAAGGGAAAAGCCAAATGTTGAAATCTCAGAAGATTTCTTGCATCCCTTCAATGACTGGAACACAAACCAGAGGCTTTACAAATGTGGCTGGTCCAGGATCCCAAATAGTTGCTTTGGATAAATAGAGATAACACTTTCAACCACTGAGGCTTGTAAATGCATATAAAGGTACCCATCATATAATCAGAGAGTTATAGAATTATAGAATAATTTAGTTTTGAAGGAAGCTCAATAGATCATCTGGACCAGCCTCCCGGTCAAAGTAGATCCAAACCCTGTTAAGGTGGCTCAAGGCTTCGTCCAGTCAATTTTTTAAAATCTCCAAAGATTAAGACTACACAACCTCTGTGAGCAGCCTGTGCCAGTGTTTGAGCATGTCCAGTGGGAAAATACATTTCCTAATATCTAACCCGGATTTACCCTCTTGCAGGTTGTGTCCATTGCCCCTTATTCTCCTCGTGTGATTGAGAGGCATAATCTTAAGTCTGAAACGTTTTCCACAGCATTTGCTGTAGCCTTTGAGTGGTTTCACTGCAGTCGTGGTTTCACTTGACAGTCTGCTTTATAGGAAACGTTGTATGGGAATGCCCAAGGCACCATAAGAATCAAATTAGAAAGTTTGGTGTAGGTATGTGTGTGTATGTATAATATATACATAAATATAGTATACACATACGTATATATGAGTATGTATGTAACGTGTAAATTCGTATGTACATACGTGTATATGTATAAAACAAAGTGTGTTTTCCCAGCACTGCTCAGTGAGATGAGATGGGAGGATTCGGGAGGGCTGTGCACAGTCAGTCCATCACCTGCTTGTTAAGCAAAACCAGGGAACGACTGCCCCAGCGTGGTGGATTGTGCTCTTGCATGTGCCTTTAAAATTGCAGGTCTTGCGTTCACTGGACTTTTTCTCGCTTTCATCCTTACAGCTTTGCCACATTGATACAGATTCGAACAGAGTTTTGGTTCACTTTGTACTTCAGTTTGCCTGAACCTCAAATAATAGGTTTGCTTTTTAATTAGGCAGCTCCAACAGTGCCATACTTTGCTTTTTGTTTAAGAAGTCATACACAAAAAAATATACTGCAAATGAACATAAACAGTTCAACACAGATTGTTTAGAACATTTGTTGGAAGCGATGTCTCTGCTTGTGATTTCCTATGGTTTGGTCAGTCAGCCACCTTGTGCCTGAGAGACCTCACAGAGCCACTAGTTCTAGTCACACTGCATTTTCCCATTTTTTTTTACTCTTGGGTAGAAAAGTGGTGTCATAGGCCCATATCACCCATAGCATGTGCACTGATGTGCTCTGTGCATCATTGCTGCCCTTAGATGGCTGCAATTCTTGCACCTGCATAACTGATAAGGCCTTACAGTACCTGATTTATAGGATTTTAGGCCAATTTATCTGTCCTGAGTGAGCCATATGGAGTCAAATGACAGCATTGTGGGCATTACAGCAGTGACCTCAGGCCAGGCGAACATCATATTCCTATGTCAGGTCTGTACATGTTAGCTAGGAATACTCTTGAACCTACTTTGAAGGTACATGTGGGCTCAGCCTCCGTGCCTGGCTTTTTCTTAACACCTTCGTCCAAATAAACTAAGTAAGAGGCAGGTTTTAGCTTGCATTAAGGCTTGTGTTCACGCTTGGCAGGCAGGTTACATGCACACTCCCAGGAAAATCAAGCTCATGATTGTAGGAATAGAGGGGTATTGTCCCCTTCAAACCAGACCATCAGGGGCTGATGTGTTTTATTTACACTGATGCCCAGCCAGGACATCCATTGCATTCACCTGCTGCTACAGCCTGAGGGTGCAGGTAAAATATGAACCAGGCTATAAGGTTTGAATTTTATAGAGGTGCAACCTGCTGAAGGGGATTTACCTATATTACAGTTGTTTAAAGCCATTTGTAGTGCTAAGGATAACTTCTCCTAGCAGAAACTGGGCTTTTAAGGGCCTGTTTGTAATACTCAAATCCTTTTACACTGTAAACAAGAACAAATAAGAATGAGGACAGTGGTTCTGATTTCCAGAATTGAGTTTGCTCAGACAAGTGGTTTTTTTTGTTTTTTCCTCCCTTTTTTATAGCAAGATTTCTGGAAAGTTGATGCACTTAATGCAGTTAGCCATGACCTTGACAAATGTATTGCACAAAGATAAGCAGGTTATATTATAATCGTTACTGAATCAATACATCTATTTCCTAACTATACTTGTTAATTCAAACCTCTGGCCATGGTATAATGAGTTTATGTTGGCAGGGCCAAGGCACTGCTGTGGAAAATTACTGTTTTCAAGCTCTTTGTTACCTAGGAAAAGAGTAGATGAAGGAACATGGAAATACAGTTGGGAAATAAAATTGTTAAAATATTTGCTTTATTGGAAAGAGAATGATACTTCATGTATTTACATACCCAGTTAAAACATTTACAGGGATGGACTTAGCAGAAGATAGGGTTTAGTGGGACTCATGTAGACAGTGTTAGCGCAACAAGAGGGAATGTAATTCTCGTAAACTGGAGAAAATGTGACATGCTTCTAGGCTATGTCAAATCCTGTCTTTGATCCAGACAGTAATGATATTTATTTTGGATAGCACTACAGAAAAAAGTGTTGTTACGACTCAGCTAAGTTGATGATGAGTTGTCAACGGTTTCTTTGCCTGTTGTCCACATGTGGACGCCCACTACCATATGGTTTTTGGCAAAGAAGGAATTATACGTCTACACCTCCTGAGATGTCTGGTGGACTATACACCTCAGAAGTTGTTAGAAGCTATCTTTCAGTCACTACTACTTCAGTTACATTGGAACTATCCTTAGGTATTGCTTTGCACTTTTTGGGACTAGAAATTTACAATTGTTACTGAACTTTGTCATTAGAGATTCTAGAACGGTTCTTGCTGGGCTCTGGGAGCCTACCCACAGCCCTGCAGGGACTTCATTGTAACTCATCCCCCACTGTAACAGTTCCCTCTAGCTCCCTCTTACCCACCAAGTCACCTGAACTGAGAAACACCTGAGATGACTGCATTTGAAGACTAGTTTCTCCATGTTGTTTTCACCTTTGCTATTAGACTGAATTTACTTTGGACAAACAACTACAGGTTTGTATCGCACAGAGCAGCATGCATATAGGTAATTTTCAGTCCCATTATAAAGTTAATGTAAATTGTCTGGGTACACAGGAAGGCAAATTCACTCTTTGTATAATGCCACTGAAGTCACTGGGATGGATTAATTTGACTTAGTGTCTGCAAAGTCTGGAGTAGCAGCTCTGCTACAATGTGCCCTGTGAATCCAAACATAATTTACCTGCCAGAAAGTCCAGGCTGTCTTTGCTACAGCCTGTTAAATAAGATGGATATCTACCACCATCTGTTTTCTTTTGGCATGCATCCTCTGGTCTCCAGGTACACAGAGGGCTTTACCTACAGTCCTGGTTTCGGCTGGGACAGAGTTAATTTTCTTCTTAGTAGCTGGTACAGTGCTGTGTTTTGGATTTAGTGTGAGAATACTGTTGATAACACACTGATGTTTTAGTTGTTGCTAGGTAGTGTTTATACTAAGTCAAGGATTTTTCAGCTTCTCATGCCCAGCCAGCAAGAAGGCTGGAGGGGCACAAGAAGTTGGGAGGGGACACAGCCAGGACAGCTGACCCAACCTGGCCAAAGGGATATTTCATAGCATATGATGTCACGCCCAGTATATAAACTGGGGGGAGTTGGCTGTGAGGGGTGGATCGCTGCTCGGGAACTAACTGGGCATCGGTTGGTGAGTGGTGAGCAATTGCATTGGGCATCACTTGTTTTGTATATTCTAATTCTTTTAGTATTATTATTGCCATTTTATTTTTTTTTCCTTCCTTTCTGTCCTATTAAACTGTCTTTATCTCAGCCCACGAGTTTATTTTTTCTTTTTTTCGATTCTCTCCCCCATTCCACTGGGTGGGGGGAGTGAGCGAGTGGCTGTGTGGTGCTTAGCGGCTGGGGTTAAACCACGACACCTACCATTGCACGAACTGATGCATGCATTTATTGTACATGGAAGAAGCTTAGGATGACAAACTGTTGGCTAGCAGCTGCTGACTATGTTACGACAACACTGAAAAATTTATAGACATTGAAAATGATGGCTTGAAATACATTTATTTCAATCAGAGTTGAATTCCTGCCTAAACCAAGTATGTAAACCAATAAACCTAAAAATAAATGGGTGACCTTAACAATTTACTTTTCAAAGGAAGTGTTAGAATAACTGAAGGGGTAAGTTTAACAGAAACAGTTTACTGGAGAGGCATGTATATGTCAACTTTGCAGTGACCAGGACTGCTTCCAAATTTTTCAAGTCTTTTGTTTGATAAAGTAAGGGAAGAGCAGGAATTATTAGTTCCAGAGCTACTGCAGTACACTGACTGCAGTCCTGCAGCTTGAGTGCTGTTCTCTGTATAAAATAAACCAAAAGAAATACATGTGTTTGAAGGAATTTCAAGCAAGCCTGACAACAGGAGCACCTGTTAAAAACAATTCTCATTCTTTTAAATTTTCTGTAACTGTATTCTCTCCTATCGAGCTCCTGAGGAAACTCATGAGGACCACGACATGCCATCATCCTGTGAGACACTGTTGGGGCAGGGAGGTGGGGATACCTCACTGGGATCATCAACACACATCCTATCCCCAACACAATCTCCTTCATATTAAGTCTTGGATGGCGACTAGAAAATTTACCTGCATGAAATAAAAACATCTCAGTGCTTGCTTAATGCAACAATTGAATAATTTGAGGCTGAGTATTCAGCTACTAGATCAATTGGAACTGCTGGATTTTGTAGTGTAAAGCCAAGTGTAATGGGGATTGATTTATAACAGACACAAATAAATCACCTAAAATCTGAGTCTCACTGAAGTACATTGAAGCTGTGAAACCATCTGCACAGAAGAGCACTCAGCATATTTTTATGTGCAACTGCCAGCAGTTCTTGCTAGCTCACTACTTCCATGCAGACCTTACTGGTGACCCAATAAGGGATTCCCATTTTCTCAAGATCCTGAATTACAAATAGATTGGGCGAAGGCTCCGCCTCCACTCTAAGCCAAGATTTACCTCTGAAGCACCATTCAGGCAATAAAAGTCTGTGCTGAGTGAAGGCCCTGAACCAGAAGGTGCTGGTGACCTGCGCTTGTTTTCACACAGACATTCACAACTGGGATTTTGTGACAGTGGATGGGACTTACCTGAGCAGTGGAAAGAAAGGTATTTTGAAAGCATGTTTTGCTGGCGTATTTTAGACATCTAAAATTGTGCCCTAGAATTTTCTATGTGTTTTCAGAGATTAGAAGAGGAGCCTAGATGGCTTGCTGAGTTATCTGTGTTGTGGATATCTAAACCAGAACAGAGAAAATCACCAGACCTGTGGAACATTCATCAGTGGTTACAGGCAAACTTCAGACAGTAAAAGAACTGTAGGCTTTTTGGGAGTGATTTTCTCTTTATTTCCTTCCACCAAGAAATCTTTCTTGGTCCAGCCAGGGCTTGGCTTTAACACTCTTGATGGTACTACAGTCAATGGCCTCCTGTAGGGTCAGAGAGAAGTCTCTGCTGAAGGGATGTGGCTGTATCAGGCAGTTTACTTTCCTCAAATAAAGTGCAAAGCAAAGCGTAAGGTCCGCTTCAGGGGGAAGAAACTCATAGCATTCTTCGATGATGCGGACAAATTCGAGCACAAGGTCATTTCTAGGAGAAACATTTTCTTTAGAAAAACAGAACCACCATCTCAGGAGAGATCATACGTGCTGTAGCACAGCCACCCAAAGTAGTCTTGAATCTTTTACTACCAACATGACTTGATAGCAACCTGATATTGCACCTTATTTTCTGTTCGCCAGAAGGACTTGCTCATGATGTATGTTTTTTTAAACAATTTCCTGTGCCAGTCATTTTTCTCCATTGAAAAGTGAGTATGTTATGAGCCAGCTGCAGAGCCTCAGTTTACCATGAGGAGATGGGGACTGAGTAATCGGGCTACAGACAGGACAGGCTCAGCGAGTGTCTTACCTGGAATTTTTAGAACTGCAGTTCTCAAGAACAATCCCATAGCAATGCCTTTTGCTGTGAAGACATTAAACTCATGAAATCCTGTATTTTTTCCTCTATTGAAGTGGATTACATCATTGGAGTTCTGGTATAATCAAAATCTTTTCTGGAAGCAAGGAAATACTCCCTTTGAGAAAGAATTTAAGTTTTCTCTTTTATAAATTCCTCAGACTACTTATTCGAGCATGTTTACATCAGTTAGTATCATTCTCCCCTGGCATAAATGAAGAAGCTGAGGAACAGAGAGTTGAACTGGCTTGACAAAGGTCGTGGGAAAATAAATTTATTCGTAGAAATCCATTCATTAGCTGAGAGTGAGTAGGTTTTGCCTACAATCAAAAGGGTTTTGGACTGGTTGTCATTTTATTTATGCCCTTTTTGACAGACTGTGCAAACCTACCAGAATATACTCCTTGTTGTTTATAAAGCACAATGAAATCTCAAAATGATATAAAAGCGTTCATACATAAAAGTGCATTAAAATATTGCCATTAATATTGATAATGATTTATCTGCTGAGCTGTACTTTGCATACTATACAACCTGATCTTTTTCAATTACTTTGATTGGAGGTCCGTCAATTAAAGGAGCAAAGAGTAAACGTCAAAGAGCTGAATCACAGAATATTGAAAAGGTTAAAACAAAACCAGATGCTACTAAAATACAGTTGCTTGGACACAGAAAGCACTGAAGGATTGTACCTTGTGATCCCTACTGCACTGTCACATTAAGGATGGTGAGAAGAACAGAAAGAGGAACAGGACACTTGGGTTTTGCAACAATGGAAACAAGAGAACAAATGAAATATTTTGAGCTACTCAAGGTCATATACACCAGGGAAGAGCAGTGTATCGTATGGGATACCCTGGCCTTCTAAGTACATGAAGTTTAAGGTACACTCCTCAGCCTCACCTAACTTCGCTTTTGATATGAGCTCCTGAAGTACAAGTATTTTTCCAAACACAAACTTTTTAATTTATGAGTTCTATTTTCCACAGGCCAAATTAAAATTTAAGTAGGAACATAAGTGCTTAGAAATATTATTCACACCAGGCATTTTCTAACAAATTAAAAAAGCGTTAAATATTTACATGAAAAATGAGCAATTTTCAACATAAGGACGATTTCTACTGTTCTGAAAATGAGTACAGTTGCACATTATGTGGTCTATAATGTATTAATTATAATGTTCAGCTACAAATTTCAAGCTTGAGGGAAATCCCTAAGAGGCAAATGCAAGATTTCATTGGACTAAATTGCATTTTGGGACACTGCAGTCATGAGAACATGTTCTTAGTAAATTACATGATACAGCTGCTATAGCTGAAGTACTGCCAAGATCAAACGGTGTATTGTAAACTTTAAAGACATAATATTGAAAATATGTGCTCACCACAATGTACTAAAACATGGGATATGAAGTTCTCTTTATCATAAAACTCCTGGTTTCTCAACAAGAATTTAGTTGCTATGTGCACAGTAAGTTACAGTTTTTCTCACATCTGGGGTAGATGCAGCTAATGGGTATTTTCCTTTATGCATACTCACAGTTACGCTAATGAAGAAGGAAAAAATGTAATATTGCCGCAGAGTAAAGAAGAACCATACTCATCCGTCATTCCTGGAGGATGGGCTGGATTCTTCTGGAGGCAGGTTAGATCCTGCCCCTCTCAACGACTGGCCTCATTGGTTCAAGCACTTCCAAGTAGATGAGCATCTGTGACGGTTCATGGCTCTGCAGTGTACTGCAGTGCCCACTTCTGCCAAGCTGGGACTTCTCGCACTTCATTATAAACATTGCTAACAGCTACACTGGCTTCTTTAGAGTAATTGGAGAGAAATGGTCACTCCTACTGTATGACTCACCTGGGATACTTGGCTACCTTAAGATGAAACAAAATCATGCCTTTGACCGTTTCTATCCACTGAATATAAAGAAAGCCTAGATGAGCTCAGATGCAGAAGTCTTCAGGGCTGGCATCTAAAATCAGATGAACCTATAGATCCCACTTCTAAAACCAGTAGGATTCATTGGATTGGCCTGGCAGTGCTCTAAAATAGGGTGAAATACAGCAGATTGTAACCTGGAATATCTGAATCTATATGTGAAACCCTGTAGCTCTTACTCAGGACCTGTTACTGCAAATCTTGAGTACCTTAAGCTTGCATTGCAATATTGCTCTCTAATATCTGCAGTCCTCCATGATGTATAAGGCTTTTTCCCAATAGTTAGGCATGATTTGGTTTCATCCAGAATAGTGGGAGAAACCCCTGGGCAAAGCTTTGTTGATTTGGGGATTTTCTTACTGCATTTTCTTCTGTTTAGAATTTCTTAAGCCCTCCTATATCTCTTAGTGAAATATGTTTGCATGAACAGAAAGGAGAATGTCTAAGAGACGACAGATTCTACCCACCTTGTCTCATAATTCAAGGTTAAGAAATATTCAGGGAAAAAAAATTATAAAGGCAATACTTCATAGTAAGTCTGGTTTAGAAGTGGAAGCTGCTGAGCTCAAAAAATTAACAAGATTTAAAGAAACAACTAAGTAGGTAGCAAGACTATCTTGTTATCCTAATAACTCACAAAAAAATCTGGAAACACTTCCTCATCAAAGTTATGTCCATCTTGTCTTATTAGAAACCAGAAGAACTATGTAGGATGCAAATTATCTTTTACCTACTACAGATGTTCTGAAACATCTAGCATCAGTCACAGTCACAGCAGACAAAATACTTGACCTTGAGTCTAATCAAGTATGAAAAGACCTTTGTTCCTTCTGTGAAACTTTTTTTGTACTAGTGTTGCGAGCAAATTGAAGTATTTTACCATATTTGTCTTGCTGCTGTCTTCCAAGCAAGAGCAGCCAAAAGTTCCCAGTGAAGGACCAACGTGTTCATGCAATGCATCACAAAGGTATTTTGAGTCTGGTACATTTAATTTTTTTATCAGAATAATATATTTGGTATTGTGCTCATTTTAAATACTACATTGCTTGTCACACTACATTTGGCAATAGACCTCTTCAAATATATTTAACAAATTGTTCCATGAGTAATAACTACATATAAAATATCTTCATTGAATTAAAAAAATCTATATGTATTTTCTTCATGAAATACAATATATACATTACGATCTTATAGTTTTAAGGTAAGTCAAAATTTGGGCTTAAACAAATTCACATTGTCCATTTTACCTCTGTAATAAAAATCTTCACTTTAAAAGTGCCTGGATCTTAAACTGTGTTTATGTATTTCCTTATACATTGGGTTTATGGAGATCGAAGGTTTTACCATCATCTAGCACTAGACCGCAGATCCAAATTGTACATTACAATGACCAAAAATAAAGACCTTTGATTCCTGAAAGCAAACTTTGACTGTCCTTGTTACCTCAAGTTCTGACCAACAGATTTTCCGAAAGGCTTGTCAAAGGTGGAAGATCTGCTTTGAGCAGTATGGCCTCTAACGTGGTCATTCAATGGAGCTGTAGTAAGTGCTCACTGCTTCAGAAAACCAGGCCCAAAATACTCAAGCAAGAATTCAAAATCAGTGGCCAGTCCTGGCCAAGGGAGATAGGCAGGAACCATCCGGGAGCCGAAAGGCTGTGAAGTTAGTGTCACGCTGCCTTCCAGCCCGAGATCACCCCAACTGCCTTCGTTTTCCACACAATGGCTGACACAGAAACCAGAGCGTTTCTGCTGAAGACCAGCCAGTCAGGTCATCTCAGAGTCCACAGTACCCCCTGTTGATTACCGCAGGAAATACTGCAGGTTATGAGGTAATGCTTTTTCATGATCAAAGGCGAGTTATGAAATTGGCTATTCTGTAGCTCATAGTTTTTCAGGCCAGCACACTGTGGTTTTTAATACAAACTGCTGTACCTTTGAAAATCTCACTTTCCGTCTCCTCCCTCAGAGGAAGAAGCCTTAAAAGTTTCTAAACCCTGAGTTCGTTACACCTGAGGCCCACAGGACACGGATTGTCCCACACGCTCCATTTGTGGCTAAACTAATGGGCCAAGCAGAATGCTGAGCAGTTCCCCCAAACCATGACAAACATCCTTGGGGCAGGCCGACCTCCACAGCAGCTTCCATTGCTCTCCAGGCAAGACACAGCCCCTCGCCTTCACCTGTCTTCACTTGATTTCAAAACCCGTTCTAATACACTTTTTTTTTCCCTGAAAATACACAGTGAAAATACACCAACAATTTTTTTAAAAAGGACTATCAGTAAATTCAGCTAGAAACTAATCTAAACCCATTAAAAAATAACTTCCAGCCTAAAAGGGAGAGGTGAAACATTCTGATACATTCCACAATAAATAAGTTTCACAAAGCTAATTTAAAAGCAATTACTGACAAGCCATTTTCAGCCTTGTTTCCTACACATACAAGGCTTTTACAGGTGCATTATACATCTTGATGTTCCTGTTACAATTTTTCACAGCCCTTTCACTAGTTTCAACCAAGCTTAGAGAGGAGCAGAGATCCCCAATGTAATATATGCTTCTAACAGTCCCAGAATTGGTGAGTGTCAGTAGAGAGAAACCCAAATTACTGTATTAACTGAGGGAAAAATTAGATATTTGGCCTGTATCTATCTGGAGAGACAGAAACCAGCTGACTGTCCTGCATGGACGTATTAGCTGGCCAGTCACACAACTATCAGCCAGACACAGCATGGCCTACCTCTTCTCCAGTTTAACAGGAGACATAGAAGAAATATTGCAGTGGGCAGGGTGGAAGCGTTGGAGGCTTTTCCTGATGACATGGAGTGAAGATTCTTCATTGAAGGAGTCCTAGGGAACACAGCACAAGAGCTGAGCTTTCTCCAGTGGAAAAAAGGACAAGGGATGCAAATCCACAGAAGATGAGATTTCATGAATTTTTGGAACAACATGGTTTTGTTTGCTAAGGATATATCTGAACAAAATTCAATGATTTAAACAAGTTTAACTGTGGGGAAACATGGTCCGCAATGCATGATGTTCCCAGAATTCAGAGAGAGGGTTTGCACCTAACATTTTAGTATCTTCCACCTTAAATAAACGTTACTAGCTTTACATTCAAACCCCTACCCCACAGTTCGCGAGTTTTAGTTCAAGACATAAAAGCTGGAGAACTGGGGAATTCTGGAACAGATTAGAACTTCAAGGATTAATTGTTTTGGATTAAACAAGTTTTCTTCAGGCCTCAGCAACAGCTTTTCAATAAGCTTGGTGAAAAATATTTCTTTCTTAATGCACTAACTCCCATTGGAACCTAGGTATCTTTCAGGATAGTCCAGTGGTGACAGGGATAAGTAGGGAAAAGTATAACACAGTGCTCTGAGTATTCTGATATCTACCTCTTCAAGGAAACGTCCACATAAATTACTTTAATATCCTACACATTTTTAAGAAAGGCAGTTAGCTTTTTTTTTTCCTAGTTGGGAATGCTTGAAAAATTAAATAGCTTTTGATATAAATATGTAAAAGCCTGGAATTTTCCTCTTTTGCCTCACTAAAATATATGTAAGAATGTCTACAAAAGGAAATTTGCAAAAATAACCAGTTTATGTAGGAAAAGTTTAGATTTATGCTTTTAATCTTTCATGACTGGGCTTATCAAGATTCCACTGGAATTCTAAAAGAGGTAAATTGAATATTAAAATGATCTCAAACTAACTCTTCTTCAGCAGGTAAAGAATAAATAAGTATCTTTACTCAGGTGGTATCTCCTCCCTACTGTAGACCCAGAGGATTTGCCACTGTGATTTTTCAATAAAGAATTGGAATGATTTAATTTCTGAATCTGTTGTAGAAATGTGAGCTAGACTTGAGAAAAACAGAAATATGGCTTTAAGTGAATTGTTAATGTTCTGTTGCATTTCTTAAACATTTAGGTTATCTCCTGCTTTCTTCTTCCTTAGAGTCAATTGACAGTTTTTCCCCAAGTTTCCGTATAAGTTCTGCCAGATCTTCAGAATTTTGAGATTTTTCCTCAAGGAGTTCATACCGGAGACTTGAGATGTCCTGTTTAATTTCCTTCAGTTCACCTGTAACAGATGTGAGAAGATCAGACTATCAAGAAACAAAGGAAAAAAACCAGCATTTCCAAGTATCTCACAGTTATCATGGGTTTTCTCTGGATTTCTTTGTAGAAACAGAAAAAGCAGATGTTCTGCTGCCCATTGGTGAATGGTGGCTTAGGGGTAGGAATATGAAGATGCAGTTTGGGAATCAAACAAATCTGAAGGCAAAAGTGTGAGAGATCACATCAGTTCACAAAACTCAAATGATCCGTTACACGGAAGCTGCTCTTCGGCTGCAAGACAGATCATAGAATCATAGAATCATTTAGGCTGGAAAAGACCTTCAAGTCCAACCGTTAACCTAACACTGCCAAGTCCACCACTAAACCAGGTCCCTAAGCACCACATCTACATGTCTTTTAAATACCTCCAGGGATGTTGACTCCACCACTTCCCTGGGCAGCCTGTTCCAATGCTTGACAACCCTTTCAGTGAAGAAATTTTTCCTCATATGCAATCTAAACCTCCCACGGCGCAACTTGAGGCCATTTCCTCTTGTCCCATCACTTGTTACTAGGGAGAAGAGACTGACACCCACCTCACTACAACCTCCTTTCAGGTAGCTGTAGAGAGTGAGAAGGTCTCCCCTGAGCCTCCTTTTCTCCAGGCTAAATAACCCCAGTTCCCTCAGCAGCTCCTCATAACACTTGCTCTCTAGACCCTTCACCAGCTTCGTTGCCCTTCTTTGGACATGCTCCAGCGCCTCAATGTCTTTCTTGTAGTGAGGGGCCCAACACTGAACACAGTATTCGAGGTGTGGCCTCACCAGTGCTGAGTACAGGGGCACAATCACTTCCCTAGTCCTGCTGGCCACACTATTTCTGATAGAAGCCAGCATGCTATTGGCCTTCTTGGCCACCTGGGCACACTGCTGGCTCATATTCAGCCGGCTGTCGACCAACACCCCCAGGTCTTTTTCTGCAGATCATAGAGATCGGGGGTGCCTGAGTCCTCCTGGCCAGCAACAAGGCCTCTCACTGTCCAAAACAGAGCAGTCCTCTCCTTTTCCTGCTGCATGAAGTGTCTTTCCAGCATCAGAGTGGTGCAAACATAGAAGAACATTTCTGTGAAGTTCATTCACTAGCTGTTTCCAGCTAATAAATCACACCAAAAAAAGGCGGAAGCATGCATATCCCCATATATGAATCCCCAGTAAGAACACATATCCACACAAGGGAGAATTCATACGGGAATGCCCCAAACCAGCTGCTGTATTAAATGCAGCCTCACCAAGGGAAATGCATGGGCATTACTAGAAGTAGCAACACTTGTCACAAGAAGTCATCAGATCAGTGATAGTTTCTGATGGGAGAGCAGAGACAGAAAGCCACATATTTTCGTTAACTTCAATTTCATGTTAATTTTACATCTTGCACTTGTAAACATTTCAAGTGGATTAAGTATTTTGGAAACATTATTTTCAAGTGGCATATGTAACCACTTTCATTAGGTTTTTTTGATTCTCTGATTAGACATAAACATACAATTCATCAACATACCTTCATTGACTTCATCACTTTCCTTATCTATCTGAGCTTTCAGTACATATCTTTTAATGAGACGCTTCATTATTTTCTGCAGAGAAGAAAGAGTTTTCTTAGTTGGACTTTCTAGCATTGCTATGACATTTCAAAATATGAGCTCTGCTACCTTCTGTTGCGTTCAGACATTTCAGTGTAGGACTTGCCAGGTTAACGGAATATACTGTAAAAATCTGCTTTCATCTACAGTAGATATTTAAATTTTATGATTCTGCATATACATGTACATGAAAGTTAGAAAACTAAACACATCTCATGAATGTTATCATTCACAAAGCTTAACCTACTACTGGAGTCTATGAGAATGATTAATACAGTTGCAGCTTTGATCTCAATGTAGGTGAAACCATCTAGCCTTTATTGCTACCAGAAGATGATAATGACCCTGATAAGCAGTGCTAATTGCTAAACCCTTTTGCCATCAGTTTATTTTAATCTATTTTTATATTATATTTGATAAGTTGTCTTTTCCCAATGACAGAATGGGAACCACAATTCTAAGGGTCATTTAAGCATCTCAGCTAGGACTCATCTAATCAAACACAGATATTTTCTAATGTAAATATACGTATCTGTGGCAGTCACCTTTAATTCCCTCTATGGATAGAAAAAGCAAACCTGGGAGCACAGTTCATCTCAGACAACTATAACTGATCAAATAAATCACAACATTAGAATTACTACCCTTTCTGCTAATAATAAGGGGAACCTAGGCCAGCAAATTTACATGTAAATTTTACCTTTCCAGGAAAAATGAATTCTGCCCCCGATTCTCCCATTAGTTCAAATCACTTGAATACGAAGGTATCTAATTACCTTTAAGGATCTATCTTTCTATCTTTGGGTTTAATACTTTCATATGGTGTAACCCATGACAACGCAATACTTTTTGTTTTTCACTGCAAGATATAAAATATACATCGGTTTATGTGTCTGCTTTTGTCTCCACAGTAATAGACCTGACCAGAGGTGGTTGTCAGGTGAATCACCCCAGATTAGTGGTTTCAGACCATCACTACAGTCATGCTTGCAAGGTCAGCAGCTGTACTGTTTATTCTAATAATCTGAGAATGTTTCAAATACAAAGCCACACATCCTCATGTTTATGGGATATATTTGTAATGTTAGTGTCTATCACTGCATCATAATGAAATTGGCTGTGAAAAAGTCAGGGAGTTTTTGGAATAGACCTGTGCAAACACTGCATAATGTAAGAGTGGAGCAGAGCTAGCCTGCCCAAGGGGAAAAACTTTTTTCTGTCTTATGGTTAAAAAAGGTATACTTGTTTTCTATACCCTTGTGCATTCAGATGGTCTTGTTCTATTGCCCAGGCAGCTCTTGCTTCTTCATTTCCACCTGCTTTGTAGTATTACAGGAAGGAAAGGAGCAGCCTCTGGACCAGAATACCTGAGCTTCATACAGAATACCTGAGCTTTATGTGGACTGTGCTGGGTCTCTTTATACTTAACTGCACAAAGGCTCATTGCAGTTGTTTAGGAGGCAAAGAATAAACAGACTGTATTGATAGCATAAAGGCTGAAAGATATTTGCAGTGTTTGAGGTATTAGTACATAGAGGTGTGGCACAATAAGCTGAGCTGCTTCAGCAGATGGAACGGGAAGATTTTGCGGGTTTTTTTGGTTTTCTTAATTCGCACTGTGCAGTTGAGGACTCAACCTGTCTCTAAAATTAAAACCACTTTTCAAGTGCTTTAAAATATTGTACCATAAGCATTTAAGAAACAAAGAGGAGAGAAAAATACCCTCAGATTGTACTGCAAATACCTAAATCATTGCATTTATTTCTGATATATACATGGTCTGTGGATTTATTCTTGATTCATTTTGTTTAACATAAATTCAAAACTGTCCTCATGTTGTCCGTCTGCCAGTTCTACTACTTGATTTTGGTTAAAAATAATCTGGTTTTTACCTGGTATTGCCTTGGAGGATTGTTTAAACTGTTTAAGTGGATTTCATCTGAGCTTCTTATACTTGATTGCTTCCTTTGACCAAGCTGAAATGGAAACATTATTTATAGTACGAAATAAATAGAAGAACAATATGGTTAAATTACCTCATGCATATATCGTATGACAGCACATTAACTGTTAAGCTCAATTTGGGGAGTATAAATTACTGTGGTAAAGTCCTTGTACCTGTGCAGAATTTCATCAAAAGAGTTGAAACAAACTCTTTCAAACTGTGATGTAGGAAAGTGAGAACTGGGAGGTTTTCTCCCTTTACTCTGCCTCTCACCTGCTCCTAACATGTCCAAGGGACCAGAGCAGAGCAGCCACCTCCCTGTGGGCTTTCCCTTGCTCCTCAGGTGCATAGGAGGGGGATCCACGTCAGCAGGAAGGCAGCACTGGTGCGGCACAGCTTTGTAGGCAACGGATGAGGGATAGTCAGGACAAGGTGTGGGAGAAGCCAAGGAAGAAGGAGAGGTGGCAGCATTACCCCTTTCCTTTCTTTCATAGCACTTGCCTGTAAGTAATGTGACCTCCGCTACCACAAAATACAGGAGGAGTTTGCTTCTCTCCTCACTTGCACTAATGGCTGAATCTAATCAGTTATGCAGTTCATGCCAGGTACCACAAAATTACCAGCTGACATTTTTGAGTAGCATCTGCTTTACTACACGTGCTGAAAGAAAAGGGCATCACTCCCCCATGAAACACCGAGGATGCAATTTGCAGGCTTCTTTACTGATTTACGTCTTTGAGAAGGACTAAAGCATCACAAAATGGTGAATTGAGACTCAAACTGAATGACTAGGCTGCAGTAAGAGTGAATAGCAACTGTCAAAACAAAATGAATGATATTACTTTAGATTGATAATGGGGCCAGTTCAATGAGTAGTAGTGCAAGAAATAAAAAAACCCTGAAATATAAATCATGATTGATCTGAATGAGAAATATCTGGGACTGTCACTAAAAAGTCAGCTCTCTCTAATTATACATGGTCCAATAGAATTTTTACTGTTTTAAAGCATGGGGCTATCATTGCAGTGTCTCAGATCCTGTGGGATCGTGTTGTACTTCCAGTGAGGTTCTCCATGGTTATCTCTGTGTCTTGATGCATCAAGCACCTACAGATAAGCAAACTAGGGCACTTTGAAGCACAATAAGTAATATGTGGGGTACACTGGGATATAGTTTGGTGGGGAGGAAAGCAGGGGAGGGTTAGATGCTTATGCATCTGTACAGGCATATCACACATCAAGGAAGCCCAGAACACAATGCCTGACGTTAATGAAGGCTAAAGTCTTCATGTAGCCATTCCTCCTGCAACTGAAATCATTATAACCTCTTGAGGTATAATGGGAACTTCCCATGGTTGAACTTTGATAATAAATGGAAGTAGCAATATGGAATATGTGATAAATATTCTCCAGATGTCAATTAGAAAATGATAAAAACATCTCAGCAGAGGGCTTTACTGGGGCTTTGTTCTAATATACATGTACTAACACAAAGGCTAAAATAAAAAAACCTGGCAATTGTATCGGTATAAAAAGGCTGAATGAGGCATCAGATTCAGTTGTTCAACCAGCAATGAGGACATCAATTAAAATTCCCAATTCTCCCAGCTGCTGCAGAGCTTGCTCCTTAAAAGTCTTCTAGTTTTCTGGAATTCCAAATAACTTTATATTCACTTTAACAGTAAAGCAAATAAGTCTTCATGAATCTGCAAACAGGGAATAATTTAAATATTTTTATATTTTGTTTAGCCTTTCATAGAATCATAGAATGGTTTGTGTTGGAAGGGACCTTTAAAGATCATACAGTCCAAACCCCCCTGCTATGGGCAGGGACATCTTTCACTAGATTAGGTTTGTACTTTGATATTTTTTCCTGAAGAAAAGACTACACTTATTGTAAACTATATTAATTTGCAATTCATATAAATTTTACACTGAATTTGGAATTTCTTTTTGTTCTTTAGAAAGATTCACAATATCTATATACACTTACTTTTAAAAACATTATGTATCTATTCAGACTATGCTTATTTGACTAAGCAAAAATAATGATAGAAGATATATAGTAATATATAAATAGATATACAAATAATTAAAATAAATAAATAAATAAATAAATATTTATCGCTAACATTAACCCGAATTTGGATGGAAACTGAATTGAAGATGTATAAAAAGGGCAAGTTATTGTTGCTTTTTCTTGCTTGAATAAAGCTACCTTAAATGTTTTGAATATATATTAGAAAAGTTTATCTAAACTTTTTAACTTAAACTATGTATCTGATTTATAATAAAAAATAGTGGCTAGTGAGTTTACATGACTGTGTAATCACTATGTCTTTCAGGATTTTAGAACTCATAATACTCTCTTGGGCCTCACCTTTACCACTAGATTAAAAGAGAAAAACAATCTTCCTACTTTTTCAGCTCCTGGTTTCCTAATGCACAATTTTTGGAAATAATGTAGTAGAATAAAAGGAAGAGTATGCTTCCTCTGCAGTGGCAGAGGAAAGTCGCCCTGGCCAAAGCTGCTCTAGGGAGTGAGCCTGGGCTCCAGCTGTGTGGCTGGTGTCCCAGCCCTTCCGGATCTCTGACTTTTTCTGCAGCTGTGATATCATTCATGAGCCTGTTACCAGTTTACATATAATCTACCAATGCATTTAAATTTATTATGTATTTCTTAATATTTATTATGAATTTTATTATGTATTTTAAATGTAATCTGTCATGCCAGTTACCAGTTTCAAATTTATGTTACATTGGTTCACTTCAAACGTTAATCCAATGCTTAACTAAAACTTGATTTTCACTTGAAATAGCAAAATCGGTAATATGTGGTGAAATGAGTTACATGAGACACTGCAAACTTGTAAAACCAGACACACTGTAACATCTTTATCTTAACTTTGACCCTTCAGCACTCTGCATTTTTTGAACAGAATAATGTACTTTTAATTACCTACCAACTGCACCTTGAAAGTTGGCAGGTAAATCAGAAGTGTATAACTTCATTAAATCTGCTTATGGGCAACAGTAACAGGACAGAATATCTATTGTACTTTGCTGAATGACCACTTGGTGGCAGAGATTGCCAAGATTTCATTATAACTTCTTTTTTACACTAAATTTTTAAACTCTCTTTAAGCTTCACGCCTATGGCTTTTTCCTCTTCCAAAAATTACTACTAGAGTAAACTCAGCCCGTCACATTAATGACTGAACTAGAATTCATATTTTTAAGTTAATATCTATTGAACATCCGCACATGAGTAACTGGAGGGGGAAAAAATGTAATTTAAATAAAACAATGACATAAACCCTAACAAAAATAACTCTCCCCCAGGAGTGTTGTGTGAAAGAAGAAATGCAGCATACACGGATCATTGTTCTTAGAAAACACCTTCTTTAAACTTGCTTCTCATTTCGTTGTTCTCTAGTACTACTTAAAATTGAATGCAATCAAAATAGTAATGTAATTACGGTAGCTGTTTCGTGTAGCACTTTATTAACGTCTTAAATCCCAGTTTTAAGAAGCAGCAGACAACTTCGAATGCCAGTAAATTGTAGGCGCTTGGACCAGAAGGGAGGGTTCCCAGAAAATCACTCAGTTTGCGCTCCCATAAGCAGAGGTCACTTGTGAAAATTTCAGAAACACTGTTTTATACTAGGAAAGTAAAAGTAAACATATTTTTTATTGTTTGAGTGAGTGTTTAAAGCTATTTCAATAACTAGTTGTTCCTTATTTCTATTCTGAAGGGCCATGTTTTAAGAAAACGGCTTAAATACATCTGTCACTATTGGTTTTTAGCTCAGGAAGATGAACAAGTTCTGTGACTCTTAAACCATAAACTTTCTCATTCACAAGGCAATTTTTCAACTTAGAATAAAACTCAAAGTAAGTTTCTCTAAAACCCTCCTTTTTCTTCATTTCTTTCTCCCCTTTTTTGGTTTGAGTTTCTTGTTCACTTGATATTTAAAACACCAATTCTAGCCTGAAACAGAAGAAATCTGTGAGTTTTAATCACCAGCCTGAAAGAAAACATCTTCACAGCCTTTAGTATTATATGTAGATATGTCTCAAGAAATTAGTTTCTGGTGTGCTACACTTTGAACACAGCTATGTTAATCACTTGCCGTTTAGCACTGACCGCATCTGGCTTCGTTTTCTGCCAACGGTAATCAGGGCAGAGCTGGCTCTAGGGGCAGAATTTCCCCCCTTCCCATCCTAATTCTTGTCTTTACACTCACCCTGGTGCTGCTGCCGCTTTTACACTGAGAAGATGCAGGCTCTGCAGGAGAAAGACCCACAGGCTGGGTGTGAATCAGTAAACTCAAGCGTGTGTTAACATTTCTGGGTACTGCAATGCAATGTCTTCTATCAGTAAACTTTCAGTGTCCTCCCAAGTAGGACTTGCACCAGAGCAACTGTCTCTCTCCCTAGGCACAGTTTGGCAACTGGAATGGTCTGGGGACAATCGCTTGCAGCAACCCTGCTTCGGGAGGAAAACTATTTGAATATGGGCAAGCCATTCCTGCACTGGCCTCAGTGCCCAGATAAGCTCCCTGTCACATTTAATTTACTACGACAGACACAGCCACCAAGTCTTGGGTCTGGTCTTGCCAAATCTTTTATCTTTGCATAGCTCATTGCGTTTATAGTAGCTCCTTGCACAAGTAGCTCAGCAGTCACAGAAGCACCAACCTGCTCAGCACAGGATAAGTCCAAAGTCAAAACTGAAAAAGCCTGAGAAGGCCTCTGAGAAGATGCCATAAAACAGCCTCAACAACAATGAATCATCAACAGTGGGTCAAAATGCGACACAAAAACATTTTAGTTACGTTTTAGAAGTGCGAAGGATGGCAGCATCTGATAGATTCAGATAAAGTCAGCTCCACAGTATGTGGTGGTCCAAAAGGTAAGTAAAAATGTAATCATATAGCAGTATCAGTCACTCTGCTGGAAAAGCTGAGGAATGAATAGATGCGACTCAGCTGCTTTATGTTTTTCAACGTAAAAGCTTTTTTTTTTTAATTTGATTTGCAGTTTTATAGCTTCTTTGGCTGGGGAGTAAGCACATTTCATTTAGTATTAGTTATACTACAATTTGCAGTGAGTGGAAAGCATTAATATTTGAAGACTAAAAATTAATTCAGGGTTAGGAAAGAATCTGATAAACGATGGGTGCATCCTTACAGCTCTCTTTCAGAGGGACTGCTGTAAAAGCAGACACTACTATTACTGTTTTATCTAGAATTGGTAACTATTACACTTTGCACCTTTCTAGCCATCTGAATTGCTAGGTTTGAATATAATTTTGGAAAGGAATGATAAAAATCCAGCTTCTTTCCTTAGGGTGTAAGAATGGGATTTTTAAGAGTACCTGTTTTATGGGAACATAAATTTCATTTTAGAAAGTCATTAAAAATAAGCTTCTAACTTATTTATGTGCTTTTCAAAGTCACAAATTAAGTGAATTAGAAAAAAAAAATCCTTTGATTTGTTGTTTCTCACCATCACGCAATTTGAAGCTTATATGCATCTCCTTAAAGTCATGATTTTTCAGTGATGACTTTACCACTCACAGAAGCTGTGAAATCGATTTGCATCAAGCAGCTTGATGAAAAGTTTTGCAAATGTTGGAGTCATTAAAAACTTGAGCAAATGCACAATCACCTCTGTCGGGTCTTAAATACATTAGGATTAAATTTCCCAAATAAAATGAAGTGAGAGCTGTGAAATGCTAGAAAAATTACCGGTAGCACACACGACACATCTGAAGTTAATAACAATCTTGACTTTGGTGACAGTGTTTGTAATATCTGTGTTTGTTTTTATAGACTATTATGAACTTAACCAGAGGCAGAGGCTTGTCAGAGGCACAGTATTTTTCCCTGTAGCTCCACTTTTTCCTTCTAGGATTGCAACCAGTTTCTTTTCTCTTTTACTCTTCCAACTGATAACTGTGATGGAAAAAGTGCTTGTCACATTTGTGACACGAGAGCTGACAGATGCATGTAAATTCTTTACTGGCCCCCGGTCTAATGACTCTTGACTCTTGACTACAGACTCAAGAACTCCTAACCTTGAACAGGCCTCTGCTCAGACTATTGCCTATTTTAACAAAGATCCTTCCACATTGAAATTTCCATAAATCACACCTTTGTTTCTGCCACCATGACAAACCTGTAATTTCTTTTTTTGTGTGAATGCTACCATATGCTCACCTTTCTACTCACAACATCTGATCAGTTGTCTTGCAAAGCTCTTCTTCCCTAACATGTTAAAATAGTGCTAGTCTTTACACTTCCAGTGCCACCTAACACCATGTGCTATGCCCCATGTTCTCCAGAAGCAATTAATTTGATTTATACCAAGACACTGCAGGAAAAACAGACTGAATACAAACTCTTTACATAAGCCCATGAGATACAGCAATGAATCAACTCAAGTGCTTTTTAGTGCACTTGTGTAAATAAAACAGATAACAGAATGCTTTACAATAAAAGCAGGCTGCATTCTCAGTGGAAGCAGAGACAGGCTACAAAGGGGGAATTTAGAAACTCTGCCCAGGCATGTGAGGGTGGTGTTAGGAAAGACAAAGCTCACCTTAAGCTGACATTTGCAAGGGCAGTAAGAAGAGCTTCTACTGCTACAACAGCAGTATAAGGCTGAACAAGGAAAATGTGGGCCTGTTGCTCAGTAGGGCAGGGGATTTAGTGACAGCGGGCTCAGGTAAGGCTGAGGACTTGATGCCTTCTTTGCCTCAGGCTTCACCGACAGTCTCTCAGGCCTTTGTGCTTAGTGAAGGGATTCAAGGAGGAGAACGACCGGCTGTGGAGGAGGGTCAAGTCAGGGGTTACTTGAGAGAACTTGACCCAGGCAAGTCCATTGGACCCAATAGGCTGCATCCACAGGTGCTGAGAAAGCAGATGAAGTCCCTGCAAATATGCTATCTTCTTTGAAAGATCATGGAGATTGGGAGAGGTCCCCAAAGGCTGGAGAAAGACAAATGTCAAACTCATCTTCAAAAAAGGTCAAAATGATGATCTGGGCAACCACAGGCCACTCAACCTCCCTTCAGTAACTGGCAGAATAATGGATTGAGTCCTCTTGGTGCACATTTCTGGGCACATGGAAGAGCAGATGGTGATTGGGAAAAGTAAGTGTTGATTTATGAAAAGTAAAACCTGTCTGACCATCTGGATGGCCTTCTGAGATAAAATGACTGGATTTGCAGATGAGGGGAGAGCTGGAGATGTCATCTACCTTGACTTTAGCAAGGGTTTTAACACTGTATCCTAGAATATTTTTGTACCCGCATTCAGATGTTACTGTCTGGATGGGTGGACAACCAGATGGTCAAAATCCTGGCTGGATGGTTGTTCTTAGAAGGTAGTATAGGTGTCTTGTCCTGAGACTTGCTCTTTTAAACATCTTTATCAAAGACCAGGTGTCAGAGGAGGTGTTGGAGAACACTCCTGTCAAGTCTGCAGACCAAGCCAAATTTGAGGGGGACAGCTGATAGACTTGAGGGCAGGGATGCCATCCAGGAGGACAGGGCTGACAGGAACCCTGTGAATTTCAATAAGGACAAATGGGAAGGAATAACTCTTTCAACACCACAGACTGGGGACTGGCTGGCTGGGGAGTAGCTCTGCAGAAAACGACCTGGG
Source organism: Gymnogyps californianus (assembly GCF_018139145.2). Taxonomy (NCBI): domain Eukaryota; kingdom Metazoa; phylum Chordata; class Aves; order Accipitriformes; family Cathartidae; genus Gymnogyps; species Gymnogyps californianus. The sequence continues at coordinate 14,684,505 of NC_059471.1, forward strand.
GGACTTAGGGGACAGTGAGAAAGATATTAAAAAACTGCAGCAAGTTCAGCAGAGGGTCACCAAGATGTTTGGGGCTGGAGCACTTGTCCTGTGAAGAGACACTGGGGAATCTGGGTTTGTTCAGCCTGAAGCAGAGATGGCTTCAGGCATACCTAACAGCAGCCCCCACTACGTACGGGGAGGTCATTGAGGAGATGGAGCTGGGCTCTTCACAGTGCTGCAGGACAGGAGGATGAGAGACAATGGACAAAATCAAACGAGAGGTAGAAGAACCAACTTTTTCCCCATGAGGGACAGTCAGGTGGTGGCACATGCTGCCCAGAGAGGTTGTGCTGCCTCCATCCTTGGAGGTTTTCAAGACCTGACTGGATGAAGCCCTGAGCAACCTGGCCTGACCTCTAGAGTTGACCCTGCTGTGAGCAGGCGGCTGGACCAGAGACCTCCTCAAGTCCCTCCTGGCCTGAATTATTCTCTGATTCTGTGACAAGAAGCAGGAAGAACTGTTGGACTTAACTGACTACAGATGTAGACAAATATTTACATTAAAAAACAAAGTAAGAATTTCAGCCTGTACGTAGTGACTGACTTCAGTATGGACTAAGTATGTCAGGAAATTAATGAGAAAAACAGGTCAACAACAACAAAAATGAAGTTAAAATTGTTTTTATCTTTTTAAAATTAGGAGTTGGTATACACATTATACAATTACCTTGTTCATCTCTGCATCTTCCTGAAAGCTCTTCTTTTGGCACAGAAATGGTTTAGAAATACATTTTTTGATTCTGAGTAGGAGATACAGCAAAGATTTCGGGCTTGGCACTAAGTTGAAGGGTACTGGAAGAGTTCTCCCTTCTTCAAAGTAAGAAAACCAAAGTTTAGCTCTTGCAAATTTCCATTCTACATCAGCATCATCCTGTAAAACAAAAACACGACTGTTAATACACTGTTAATACCACCTTGACTATTGAAGATGCTCTAGCTAAACTTTATGTGTGTTTTGAATGTAACTGGCTGAAGTTAATCTCAAACAGATCAAGAACTTGTTTATGATCTGTGAAAACCAGATTTCAATGAATGGAACTGTTCTTATTAATTCATTTAAAATAATGCAATTACAGAAGAACAAAGTGGATTTGATTCAAACATTGGTTACTCCAGAGTGAGTGCTAATAGTCTGCAATACAGGATCACAAAGACAGACCTCTTTGTTTGGTGCTCTTTGTAAACACACTGATAAGAACGAAAGCTCTGACTTAAAAACACACAACACAATGCTCAAGTTAAAGCTTCATGGCAACACTCAAATTCATCTGCTAGGGCTTGACTGAGTAGCCACTTGCTTGGAACAGTCATGCTCAGTAAATAAATTGGAAAAATCCTATGTTAACATAACAAAAATGTAAATCTCTCAATAAGACTACCAGCTCTGATTTCTTATCTTATTGGCCTCTTCTGTAGCAATTAGTCTATTACCTTTTTTGTGAAGAAGACATAGTATCAGAATTTTAAATTAAAATTTTACTCTATTACTTTAAACATGAAGTTAAAAATGATTAGGTGATCCTTACCTAATTCCTTCCATGTGCTGGAATATATGATTAAATCAGGTATGCTATCATCACCACGGTTTATGTTTAACATTTACAATAGCCAAAACACTCACTTTATTCCTCCCTGTAAAGTTCAAGAGGGTTTTCTGCAGAAAGGACTGACGTCACGTTCAAGGACATGACTCAATATTGCTGTAGCTGTTTTCAGAAGCTGTTTGTATCCAGTCACCATATTTTTGGATAATAGCCTAGTTTTTATTGCTCTGAACCTGATAGTTTGTGCTGTGGCCTCCTGAGTCAGAAGAATCTGAAGCTCCCTAGAGAATGTGTGTTGCTCTTGCTCAAGCTGGACAATGCTATGGCCCCAAACCAGAGCCCAGAACCTGGGACCAGAGCCGTGTCAAACCTGAGTCTGCTGCTTTGTTGCAAGGGCATCACCTCGGAAAGGCTGATGGCCTAGCTCCTGGAGATCTGCTTCCTTTTTTTCTAAACAATGATAATGATTTAGCCCTTTGTTTTCCATGGCACGCAAAAGTTCATGCTGATTTTCAGTAGCCCTGCTGGTTACTTCGTCAAGTTTTGTTCACTGCAGAGGACTAGAGCAACAGTTGTTTAAATAAAAGAAGAAAACAGCATGTTATAGACTTGCTTGCAAGGTCAAGGTATAGGAACGAGAACATCCTCGCAGCAAGAGGGACACTACTCAAATAATAACTACAAATGAGGCAAATTAAAGATTCACAAAGTCACACAATGCAGCCCATCCTCTTCAGGAACAAAACACAGTTCAACAGCAGTTTCTTAGTCCAGTCTAGTTCTTACTATTGCAAGCACGTGCAGCTGGGTAATTTCCAGGTATTTTATAATAAAAATGTACAGTGGAACTAATATTTTCTCCTAATATATTCCAAAAGCTTATGTGTTATTTTTCTTAAATAAGATGTCAACAAGAAAATTTTCCAGGAGATTTAGACAATTAGCTATACCAGTAAATGTGGTGATATTTCATCATAAATGGAATCTTTACCTCAATTTCCTGGAATGAGCTGTTGATCATTGCGATAAGCATGTTCAGTAAGACAATGACCATGGTAACATTATAGACTCCATAAAGCACATAACCAATGTTTTCAATAAATTTGTGTTTATAATTGATGACAACTGATTTAACTTCTGAGAGTCCAAATATAGCCCAGAACAATGTCTTGAAACTTTCTTCAACACTAAAAGGAGAAATTGAACACATGCATATGTTACTGAAGAAAAGCTGTATATTCTTATTGTATAACTTGCTAGTTACCATTTTTACACAGTGTAAAAATTTTTCCATTATCGTAATGCAGAACTCCACCATAGTGATATTATGCAGAACAAGCAGACTATCTAATTTTATAGGTACAGGCTGTTTCATAATATAAGACTCCTAATATTTAGGACTGACAATAAAACCATCTGATTCAGTTTAGGAATTATGTATACAACCTCAAAAGAGTATTACAATGATTCACTTGTTAACTACTTTAATCTACATGCTACACGCTTGCTGGTAATGTGAATGTAAATAACAAAAATAATTAACCTGTAAATACTTTATTTTAATTGCACCATTAGTTCACTTAGTATGCATTATTTCACCATTAATATGGCTAACATTCTGAAACTGTGAAGAAGACAGGATGTCTGACTGCAAATCAGCATTTTTCAAAAAATGAGTCTCACAGACCATAATCCTCCAGTTGAGTTTTCACTGTTCCACAAATCCAGGGTAAAGGTAATAAGCCATGGTGTGGGGATATCGAATTTTTTTTTCAGGTTAGTTCATTTAAATACATGTACTTCCTCTTAATTAGGTTATATATATATACACATAAACATAAGTCCAAACCTCTGAGGTATCTTTTCCTATCTACCTCCACCTGTTTGAAGGCATATTTTCTCCTGCTTTGATGAAGAGATCTCAGTTCCACGTGTCCAAAAATGCAGTAGCAGCATTGCAAAGCACATTTTGGATTTTATTGTGTTATTGTGTAAGAAAAAAAAGTTAAAAGAAACCAGTAATTTTTAGTTGTTAATTTACTTCTCTGCTTATAATATTTTATCAGTATTCCATCTGTGAGTTGTAGGTTTAGGTACTTTATCTATTGTGTGAACTAATAATACTAAAAAAGTAGCAACAAATTTTCCCCTCTTGGCCAAGTTTGCTTCCTGGCTATTTCATAACACCTATAGCTTGAATATCATGACAGCCAGAAATTAAGTGGGCAAGGGCTGCAGAGCATGGAAAAGAATGAGTTTCCACTCACGTGATTTATCTTAAAATCACAGCTAGAAATGAGAGGCATGACAAATGTATTCCAAATAACTCCTGAAAGACAGAGTAAATCCAGAATTTCTGTTCTTATGGTGGGAGAAGAAAAAAAGAACAGCCAAGGAAATAGTCAAAAAAAAAAGGGAATATATTTTCTCCTCTCAGGATGGAATAGCTTATTGCCATTGGAAACTATGGAGCTTAAAAGAAGGATTAGATTTTTTTTTTTTTACTAATAAGAATATACAGTTGTCTGAATTAAATTACAAATATTTTATAACGTGTATCACACTGTGGTGATTAGCCTGCTTCAATTACAGATGACAGTGGCACTTGATGGAGGAACCAGCCTCGCTCCCACGTGCTGCAGGGAGCTGCTATGCTGCGCTCTGAAGTGCTAGTGCTGACCCGACCACCCTCACCGGCAGGATGCTGTCCTACAGGCCCAGGGTCTGACCCAGACTATGTCCTGAAATCCCTGAACAACCCCAGGAACAAGCCCTGTGCACGGAGTGCTATTACAGATTGCACTGCCAGGCCATCTGACATACGGACAGTGCTGTGTAAGGGGTCTGAGGTACTTCTGGTTTTTTATAAGCCTCCCCAGCCTAATGCAGCCCAGGAGGCTGTTGGTCTGCTTTGCCACATGGGCACATTGCTGGCTCATGGTCAACTTGGTGTCCATCAGGACCCCCAGGTCCTTTTCTGCCAAGCTGCTTTCCAGCTGGTCAGCCCCAGCCTGTCCTGGTGCCTGGACTTCTTCCTCCCCAGAGGCAGGACGTGGCATTTCCCTGTGTTGGACTTCACAAGGTTCCTGTCAGCCCGTTTCTCCAACCTGTTGAAGTCCTTCTGAGTGGCATCACAACCAGCTGGCCTATCAGTCACTCTTGTTCACCTATACAGGCCTTTGCTTGATTTCCTGCCCATGCAGATGGACCAATCTTGAGCACTGAAAAGGCAATTCTTGAAAATCAATCAGCTTCCCTGGACTGCCCTTCTCTTCAGGGCCTTATCCCATGAGATTCTTCCCTGAACAGCCAAAAGTCTGCTCTCCTGAAGTCCAGGGTTGTGGTCCTGCTATTTGCCTTGTTCTCTCTTCTCAGGAACCTGAACTGCACCATCTCATGGTCAGCCAAGGCTGCTCCTAACCTTCACATACCCAACCAGTTTTTCCTTGTTTGTAAAAGTCAGGTGTCACAAAGCTCCTCTCCGCATCAGCTCCTTGATCACCTGTGTCAGGAAGTTATTGTCAATGCCCTCCAGAAACCTCCTGGATTGCTTGTGCCCTGCTGTATTGTCCCTTCAGCAGATATCAGGGTGGTTAAAGATCCCCATGAGGATCAGTGCCTGCAAGTGTGAGGCATATTCCAGTCGTCTGAAGAAGGCCTCATCTACTTTGTCTTCCTGATCAGGCATTCCAGAGCAGACATCCACTACAACATCACCCATGTTGGTCTGCCCTCTAATCCTGACCTACAAGCTCTCGCTGGCTCATCATCTATCCCTAAGCAGAGGTACAGGCATTCCGGCTGCTCTCTCACGTAAAGGGCAACTACACCTCACCTTCCCAGCCTGTCTTTCCTGATTTATCACTGTATTGCTGGCATCGAGAGCTCATCCTCTGATTTCAAACATATCCTTTAAGCACCGGAACAAGATAGAAAATTACCACCTAATACAAGACAAAGACATTTTTAAGAGATGCAAACCTTGTAAAACAATTAGTAAACTTAATACATACAATGCAAGCAACCGACTTGCCACAAAAATAGCTCACAATCATTACAGTTTAATCAGTTGTACTTACGTTGTGAATGCTTCATTTTGTTTTGCCCCCAGATAGTAGGAATAGAGATTAAACATGCCTATCATGAAAGCCACAAACACCATGATAAATATCACCATGAACTTGAAGATGTCTTTCACAGTTCTGCCAAGTGATATCTGCAGTGGTCCAAAGCTTTCATTAGCTGGTAAGATGTAGGCTATTCTGGAGAAACTTAATACTACTGCAATTGCATACAGGCCTTCAGATATGATCTGAGGATCGGACGGATCCCAGTTTATTCTCGCTAGAAACAGAAGATGAGAATTTCTGTCAGTATTTCAAGATATCTGTACAGATCTATAGGAGGTCTTTTTGGAACAGCAGCTGGAGGTTAGGGAAGAAACCCTGGGCAACTCAAACAGCACTAGTCACTTATGTTTAGCCAATTGAATTGAGCCAGGTAGTGCTAAAACCATTTCACAGCTCCACTGACTATATTGATTAGATCTCCATTGATTATGAAGGTGGGCTCTAAGATCACTGAGGTAGCTTTTTGGGAGTTGAATCCCAGCCTATTAGAGAATTTAAGTAAAAATCATCTTACAGTGTCAGGTGATGAAAATTGAATAAATTAGATTAGAAATGTGATTTGTTTGAGCTACTCAAAATGAACTGTTTCGATGTGGGGATCTGGAATCATTAAATGCCATCCACAACTCCAAAACTGTGGGAACAATAATGTTTCTCTACTTTTTCTATTTACTCCATCTTTTTACTCATAGTGAAATGGTAATGGGCCTTCCCTGGCATACACCAAACACCCATTTCCGTCACCTCTTCTATCATCATTTCTATCAATCTCTTCTGTTGAAGCTAATCCACTTGTGTGAATTACTTGAACATCCTTTCGATCAATGAGTGAATGTGACATTGCTGTTTGATAGGGAACACATTCAACTGCAGAGGACAACATTCAGGTTCAAACCTGTACTTAAAGAAATATTTACAGAAAAGTGACAGAAGAAGAAATCCAAAGCAATACCCTTCAGAATACTTCCTTGATGGAGATTAAGGCATTCTCTGATAACGTGGGAGGCTTAAATTCAATTCACTATTGTGCTTCAGGCAAAGAGAAGAGGTTAGCCTGGGATGGGTTTCCTACATCCCAGGAGAATGTTGTTATCTGTGTTTACTCTACTGTCAAGCCAGAAAATGAAACAAATAATTTATACTGCAATAAGGCAATCGCTGGCATTTGGAAAAATACTAATTTGAGCTGTTAACTAACACATAATCATTTGATAAAAAGTCAGTTATTTGTACAGCTTTATAATCCATCCATACCCAGCGATGCTGAGCATTATTCAAAATGTCCTGACATACATCAGAAAATTATATTCTTCAAGGAACTTACTGCCATGCCAGTATTCATGTATCATGACAAAGTAATGAATGACTCTGGTTTTAGGCATAACAAGGCTCAGTTAGCACCTATTCATTGCCTTGTTAGCTGCTGTGTGTTTCTTGCAGGTATGTGCATATTCTTTTGTTTATTGAGTTCCTCACTGTAAAGCTTACTAAACACTACATTCAAATGAGAAAATGTCTGTATGGCAAAAGACTGCACATTTTCACATAAGCAGACATACCTATGTTAGCTGTACCTCAGATTTCATGGATAGCTAAAATCAAAGATGGCAGATGTTTCAGCATGGGCTAGTAGCCAGATGTCTTTTAGGTTTCCAGATGAGCTGTACTATCACAGAAAGTTTGAGGTGGGAAGGGACCTCTGGAGGTCATCTGGTCCAACACCCCTGCTCAAGCAGGGCCACCTAGAGCTGGCTGCCCAGGATCATGTCCAGATGGCATCTGAATATCTCCAAGGATGGAGACTCCATCCCCTTCCTGGGCAACCTGTGCCAGTGCTTGGTCACCCTCACAGCAAAATATTGTTTCCTGATGTTCAGAGGGAACCTTCTGTGTTTCAGTTTGGGCCCACTGCCTCTGGTCCTGTCACTGGGCACCAATGAAAAGAGCCTGGTTCTGTTCTATTTGCACCCCCTCTTCAGGTATTTCTATACATTGATGAAATCCCTTCTGAGCCTTCTCCAGGCTGAACAATCCCAGCTCTCTCAGCCTTTCCTTATAGAAGAGATGCTCCAGTCCCTTCATCATCTTTGTGGCCCTTCATAAGCCCTTCTCTCCAGTATGTCAACGTCTCTCTTGTACTGGGGAGCCCAGCACTGGACACAGCACTCCAGGTGCGGCCTCACCAGTGCTGAGTAGAGGGGAAGGATCACTTCCCTCGACCTGCTGGCAATGCTTTCCCTAATGCCACCCAGGATACCATTGGCCTTCTTTGCCGCAAGGTCCCATTGCTGGCTCATTTCAACCTGGTGTCCACCAAGTTATGTTTGCTAGCCTATGATAAAACCTGTGGCATTAAATATTCACTTAATATTATCCATGTTAGCACTACCATACATAGATTTTCTCCAAGCAGACTTTAGTATACATGCATGCACTAAAAATGGCTCAACTTTGCTTAAGTGCATTACAAAGTCACAACTCATGACTGATGTCAACGGAAACTGCCTTGCTAGATGATACAGTATTATATAACATAAATGAGTTACAAGACTTGTGCTTGTCATACCCAGAAACTGTGAACATAAACAACAGTCCCTGTTTGCAAATTCTTTAAGTGGGTGTTACTGAAAACTAAATTAATATTTAACTAGCTGCTTTTATAACTTATGTGAAATTTGTAACTTTCCAGTAAAATTTATAAGACTACAATTTAATGGATTTCAGAATATATACATTAATTGCTCTGCTTTTTCTACAGCCTGGATAATGAAGAAATGCAAACTTATCAGAAATAGTATTTGAGGCATGGAACAGAGATAGAAGCGGATGTAATTCAGTATCTAGAGAAAAATATCTAATAAAGGGAAGAGAGATGTGGTGGTGTTGAGAGTGAACACAAGTAAACAGAGCTTAATTTTTTCGCATTTGGGCAAAATAGCTTCTAGTCACTTATCATATATGCCAAGCAAGTTTATTAACATTTTTATCTCTTACTGGTAATGAGAGTGGATTGAGAAATATTAAAATAATACAACAGAGTCTCTGAGCAAAGAATATATAGAAGATATATTGCTTATGTTGGCAAAGCAGGTTTAAGAAGTTCTGGCATCTCATTGCTTAGTTCTGCCCCTGCATTACAGTACATCATGTTTGCAGTTGCGCCAACACAAGTGTTTGCAGGATAGCACTGTGTAACTGAACAGGTGAAATGACCTGGATTAAAATAATCTTGAAAAGGGGTGGGGTGACAGTGGGGTTATTTTGATCTTAGATCATTACAGTGCCTGATGTCTAGAACAGTCCCCAAAGAGTTGTATGAGCATAGCCAAGGGAACTGTGACCAAATAGTAGGGATGAGAAAGAGAAGAAGGGGTAGGGATTTCTTAAGCAGTACATGGTGGAACTGAAGTATTGGAGACTTATTAACAGAAAATCAATTCATCTTGGCCCAAGAAGTAAACCTTAATCATGTGCAATCAACTCACCCAAGGTGTAGTATTTTATGTTGGGCTCCAATGTTGGACTTGTCAGATCTTTCATATTTGCATCAACGAAGTTCTGGGCTCTGGATGCATGCCAAAATGCCATAAACCTTGCTATGAATGATGCTGCAAAAATTGCTAACATACCAAAATCAAGCATATTCCATAACTCAAAAAGGTATTCCTTTGGACCTTGAGACCAAATTTCTTTACATTCAGACCATATCATGCCTGTATAAGACAGAACAGAGAAAACAGTGTATTCTTTTATCTTCATGTTTGATTTATTTGATATTTTATTATGTGTAGGATATGCTTTTGGTTGCAGTCAAACTCAAAACAATTTTGGACAGTGGGAGTTCAAACACAAACTAAAATCCTTGAACCTGCCAATTCATATACATTCCAGTACTTCTTTCTCATGTGAGTAATAATAACAGTCTTTCATTCTCCCTTTTCCTGTGCAACTACGAAAGCTTTCAAAGAGAAGAATGGGATGTGAGTATTACCATCGGTTACAGACACAGGAAGAGATGGAAAGAGCAGAAATGCTCTGGCGTGATCATATAGCAGTGGTAGAACTAATAGCAGAACTCACATTTTCTTATTTGCAGAGTACCCTGGCTACAGTCTCTTTTACTGAAATTGCAAATATATGTGACAAATGAGCATGAAAGTCAGAATCAGACCTAATGCTTCTTCAGTAGGGCAAAGGTATCTGTTTGATTCCTAATTATTCTCTCTTAATAATAAAATATAGGAGTACAGTATTAGTTTATGGCATCCTTTTTATTGAGCAAATCCTGTTCCTTCTCAAGATAAAATTTATTTAACCATGAACTACATTTCCAGGATTCTAAAGAGAGTTAATAAAAAACTGAATTGGAATAATGTCACTATTTTTTGCACTTATTGAATTGTCTGAAGGAACTTTTCATCATTTTCAGATAAGGACAATTATAATGTTAATTACAGTAATTAAATTCAATGCTACATCTGTATGCACTGAATCAATTTTTCATAAGCTGTCTTATGCATGCCACTGAAATAAATAAAAATGGATTAAATTAGCAAACTAGAACCTCAAACTGGGAAATTATTATTTACTCCTTTATTATCAGATAAAAACATTGATATTTATAGAATATTTGGAAATCTAAGTGCCATATTATTCCTATAATACACAATTATATTTATAAACAGTTTTATGCTGAAATAAATACAGATTGTCAATGTCTTTTAAAGCTATAAGAATCAGTTGGTGTACAAATGGCTCCAATTTCAATCACAGAGAGCTCATAAAAGCAAAATATTCTAAGTGCATAAGCTCTTGAATGGAAACAGGTTTTACTCAGCTTGAATTTAACTCTCCCATATTACTGACTTAACTAACAACCAGAACCCAGATCCTTAAAATATTTGGGCATCTAACCTCCATTGGAATAAATGGTATTACATTTGTAAATAAGAATCAGACAGCTAAAATATTTTTGAGGGTCTGTGCTCAAGTTCTGATGCTGAATAGTACTGAATCACCAAACTGAATAGGTCAGCTCAGAGTACTATTCATAGTATTCATTTCATCCCTACGTTGGGATGGAAAAATCTACCGCTGAATGTTCAGGGGTCTATATTCTTCTTCTCTTTTGTCAATAATACATTCAGCTATACACTATTAATTCTGCAGGCATATTTGCAAAATAAGAATCTTAGCAGAAAGAGGCAACTGGACACAAAAAAACTTGGCCCATGATGTGGAAATCTTTCCCCTTGGGAGCTGACACAGCCTGACTCAAAAAAAAAAGCAGAAAACTGGTAGACACTTTCCTTTGATATTCATAAAAATTAATTCATTCATATTCAGATGATGTAGATTTCACCTAAGTCCATAACCTGAATGTTTGTGACTAACTAGGCACCTGTGATTCCTGCTGACATCCAATAAGAAACATGAGGCCAATGTGGGAATGCAGCCAGTTGAATAAACTCCCTTTGTTGCAGTTTTTACACATAACATTAATAGCAAAGGATTAAATTGGGTCTGGCTTCACTGAAATCATAGTTAGGCAAATTTAAGCAAAAATTAATCTTTACCTATTACCCAAGAAATAATGAGCATCTCCATCCATGAGAAACAGGATGTTTTCATCCTAAATAGCTGTTTTACATTGCCTGTTGTTTCATTGGGTCGAAGTTTGGTGCCATCAAATCTGTCAGCTGCATTCATGACAAGCAGACCAAGAAAAATGGTGAAAGAGGCTGCATGGGCTACAAACTTCATAAATGGTCCACGCATTATCCTCCCCAGCTGCAACAGAGGTTATGAAACACAAGGATATTGCATTGCCTTCTTCCAAAATAAAAATGTATAAAAAGAACAGTAACACAGAGAAATATATATTTCATTAACACACAGGAACAAATATTTGGAAAAAGTTGTATACTAGGATGCCATGCTGACAGTCACCTTTAAAAGTTTCTACTTATTTGCTATAATCTATTAGTTTCACCACATATGTATTTTTAACGCAGTGTTTGGAAATAATTCTGTAATTATTTTGGGGCATCTATGTCTATTATAGGTAATCAAGAGAAAATTTATTATAGTTGTTGAATTTCTTACATGCTAGTCATCTTTATGAGGCAACAAAGAAAATGAGGTTTTGACACTTACTAAAAGCATTAAATTATCACTAGGAGTGAATTATGACTAAAGAATTCTATTTCCTGACTGACGTGATACTCAATTTAGCACAGTTATTGTGCAGTTTTCCCAACTTACTTTCTTTTTAAAAAACAGTCATGAGGCCTCAAAAGGTTATGTCTGTAGTTCTGTAGTGTCTTAATTTCCTTCCTGACTCCTTTAATGGAAATGTCCTCAACTTTGTCATGACTAAGAACAACTTTAAAATGGTTTAGTGCAACACTTAGAAAACCTAGAAGTTCCATACAAACTCACAGAAGGCTGAACTTTTATCAATTATTTACTTTGAGAGTGCCCGTATTAAAAGTCTTAGCTTGTTCACTTAGTTGGCAGCTGCAGAAAAATACTTTTTTATTTTAGATGAAGACAGTATCTGTATCTGACAAAAATTTCTTGGAAAGAATTGAAAGCAAGTGTCACAATCTCAGCTGAAACATATAACAAACTGTAGTCTGGAAAAAGGAGGGGAAAGTAGAAAGATAAGTTATTGGTATTCATATTTTTGCTACACTTGTTTCAATATCAAAGTCAGAATTTTGCTGTCCTTATAGTCAGCTTTTACAGAAACACAGAATAAGAGGATGCAGCCAAAGATGCAATGGTAAGGTCTCAAATATAGATAACATTAAGAAAACTAGACAAATGTAAAGAGAAGATACTGTTAAAGGAACACTGTCAAGGTTAACAGGCACAAAATTTGATCTTCTTTCTCCTTTATATTATTTTGCAAAGCCATGCCATTCATTATGTTTCTCACTCAACAAAATTAATTTATCTTTTATTAAATAAAATATTCCGTCAACCTCATGAGATGAACTTCAACAACCAATTATTCTGCGTGAACTACAAAGAGAACAGGTAATCGTCATGGGGAAAGATTTTATTTCAAGCTAGGAAAGAACAGTCATAAACAACACACAATAAAGCAGAGCTGGAAAATGATAAAGTACCTTGACAGTGTCTTTTTAAATGCATTATTCTTGTGTTCACAAACGAAGATGGGTTAGGAGACAGATACCAGAAAGAGACATAACCAGAAAAGAAGAAAAAATACTGAAGGAGGTAATGTTAATATATCCCTTGATCAAAAAATATAAAATTTAAAAGACTGAACTCCTACTGCCTCCCCTCCCACCCCTTCAAAAGAAACAGAAAAGTACTTTTTACATATATATAGTACAATCTCCCTGGAAGCAGGACTGACTACGGTTGAACTGATTACACCAATGCTGGAAGTTATTATGACATTCCCATATAACAGTGATCTAATAAAATCTTGAAATGACACTTTTAAAATTCCAAATCTCTTTATGGAGAAGATATAGGTCAGAAAATATGAATCACGGAAAGAAAGAACAACATGTAAAGACAAGTCCATAATCTTGCAAGTTTGGACTTTTCTATAAGCTAGAGTCCCTCCTTAATACACTTTCAGTGTGCATTTTGACATAATAAATTCCCTAACATTGCACAGACCAAGGACATGATCTTCTAAATGCTCTGAATCTCTTTCTGTAATTTAAGTGGTTTTGGTTTGGGGTTTTGGTTTGGGTTTTTTTCTGGCTTTGATCCTCTGTGCTATGGTCTTTGGTTTGCTGTAGAGTTTTGGAGAGTGTTTTATAGGTTGGTTTTGGTTAGTACAAGATATATAATAGTTACACTGTGGATACTTCGACATGTATTTGTCTGTATATAGGGTCACCTGAAACCGCTGGGGACTGGAGTTAGTGATTCACATTATTCCCCCTTTGTGACCCTGCCGAAACAATCAGTATTGTAACATTATGGAGTATGGCATTGATAAAGAAACGATAAAATAGGACTCCAGGTAGCACATCTATCACAAAGGAGAAAAGGCCTGATAACAAAAGAGATAATGCATATACTTTTTTAGGAAGAACAATTTCCTAGCTCCTCATATACTGGACATAATGTTCAATTTCTTTTCCTCTACCTCCAAAAGAAGAATGTGTATAACCCTCAGAACATGCTTCTAGAAAGCATGTAAGGACTTACCAAGTTAATTCTTTAGAAATGTCAACCCCAGGTGGCTGGGAACAGCGAAAGAAGACCCAATTTCAAATTCAGATCCCTCATCTTGGCCAGGGGCTGACTGAATTACATATTCAGGGGCTGACAGCAATTCATAAAGCTAAAAATCTAAATTCTATTATTAATTAGAGCAGAACAGCACAGACATTAGAGATTCTTAGAGATAAGTGAAAACAGTTTTTAGTCTTCCAAAATGTCATGTAATAAAATAGTATTCTAGAAGTTTTGGGTTAATTATGTCAGTAGTTACACTGAATTACCAATTAGAAATGCAGAGCAAACAGTTCACAAAACTTTGAAGTGCCTCCATGTGGATTGCTGGCTGAAACTCAAATAAGAGGCAATCTTAATTCCTTTTGGCATCTGACACTAGTGAATTCCTGCCAAATCAACAGGACTTTGTCCAGATATTTCTATGAAATTTCTTCCAGATCTGAAACTCGCAATTCAGTATCTGTGGTCCAAGCTCAAATTAACTTTTTCCTAAAGAGGCAACTGGTCAGCTATACAGGTAACTGACTGAGATGTTGCAAATGTCATAAAGACATTTTTGCCTTTCTCAGAGCCATGGCATGAGAAGATAAAGAAATGTGTCAGAATAACTCCACTGCAAGCTGTTACTTTCACCACAAATACTGTGAGTATTTTCTCTCTCTTCTGTCACTGTGCCCTATAGTGCCAAACCTGGAAAAAGAATGGGTACTTTCCCTCAGTAGGAGAAGAGATTTATAAAATTCCATCAATTCATACACAGAATGGACTCTGTTGATACAGATCATGTTCTGTATTGGAGCCATCCTACCCTGAAATTAAACAGTGAACATTTTTGTTTTCAAAAAACAGAAGAATCAAATTTTGAAGTATGAGTGAAGCACAAGGTAAGAAATGGCAATGGTAAAAAAGGTGGATTAGATTTTACATTTGCAGAATGTAATGAAACAAAAAGCATTCAACATATAAATCACACAATGAGATGATTAAATAGCGACAGAGGAAGTGAAACCTTGAAAGATGTTGTCCCTTGAACCTTGACTTTAAAAAGCTACTCTGAAATAGCTTCTTCAGAATGTACAATGGTTCAAAATTACTTTAAGATCCAATAAATCATTGAAAAAGGAAAATGACAAATAGATAAGTCACTGCTATAGTTGAAAATCAATTACTGAAGTATGCTGAATCTCAAGGCGTGTTTTAAGACAAAAGTATTCATAAAAATCCTAGTCACTATACAGAAAAGTGAAAATGATATAACTGATTTTTACTGTCCAGACTGAAAGAAATGAAAAACATGGCAAAAGAAAAAGGGCCCACCTTTCTCCTCTCAGAGAACAATAAATAAAACCCACAAAGACCTCTGTGCTCTCTTTCAACCTTCCTCTTCCCCTGGAATCACTGTATGTGCGCAGGATTCGACCTGCTAAAACCATTGATGTTATACTGTAACCTGTTGAATAATCCTTATAGGATCCCATTTGTTCCCTCTAACGTACTCTCAAGGGAAATTTTCCATCAGTGTCCATTTAAAAGGGATAGTGACCAACTAAAACAGAGATTCAACACAAAGTTCAGAGAGGTCAAAGACTGTAACCCATCTTGAGTGGAAAGGCTTTCCATACTATATATCATCCAAAACAGATACAGTGGTAGCATCCAAATCCAGACAGTGCAGTATAAATGGATGCAGAGGAGGCTGCATGACTGCTTTAAAAATCTCATGAAATATAATGAGTATTAGCACTGTCTTGACAAGCCAACACAGTTCACTTTGACTTCTAGAAAACTGATGAGGACTGTTTTAATTTCTGGCATTCATGTTTCAGTGACTTTTATCTATTAATTTTTAATCATGAAAAAATAAAATTGCCTTTGAGGTAGGTGGAATCAACCCACAGTTTGAAGTTAGTCTAGCTCTGAATCAATGGGAAATGAGGATCCTCTGCATCTGCCTACTAAGGCAACAACTAAATGAAGAATAGTTTTACTCATTGTTTCTAACGTACAATTTCTACAAGGCAACTCTTACTCAACTATTGTAATTTAATTTAATAGACGTTGCATTTAACACAATACATTTACCTGTCTTAATTACAATTGTCAGAACATGCAATCTTGCAGCCATTCCATTCTAACTCAGCTTTAAAATAACACATTTCTGAAGTATTACTTAAGCATGTCAGTAATTTATACTCATGCTTCATCTTTGCCAGACAGGAATCTACATACGGATGATACAGGAGTTAATAAAAGGTCATTACAAGATTTCACAGACTGACCTTACTGCAAGGAGCAATCCAGTAAGCCATCGAAAGGAATGGCAGTCCTACCGCAACAGCAAGAACAACCAGAAACTTCACTGCCATGGTCTGCTGCCGTAAACCTGACAAATTCTCATACCAGATTGAGAGAAGTTGTTGCTGGCAGTTTGGATGTGCTACAAACTGTAACAAAGAAAAGGAGCACAAAAATAATATTGCTATCAGAATATCTTTCATTAAAATAACAGCTATATGAAGCGCATTAAGAATGTTGGAATAGCAACAACTCAGCTTATATTCAAAGGAGCATTAACAAGGGTATAAGAAAAAGTTTTTTGATGAGCATAATCTCCCAGCATGCAGGCATGTTGCTATCAGCAACAATAAATCCTTTAATTTAAAACACTGTTATTTTATTGATACTGTGTTCCATCACAAACTATTAATTTCCATCTAAGGGTAGTTAAACATAAACTTTATCTGGGCAAACTCTACTTGTTTCTGACATTTATAATTTTCATGTTACTTCTTCAGAAATTCCACAGTTTTAAGTATTTCTGGTCTGCAAAGGATGCTATATAGTCTTTAGTTATGAAAGAAAGAATATGCCATATTTTCACATGCTAACGTGGAAAATACCATTTTTTTCAGCTGGCATAAGAAAACAGTTGTCACTTTTGCAGGAAATCAGCTAAGGACTATTTATAACTTGGTTCTGGAATCTTTTGGACAAACTGCAAAACTAAGAAGTTTGGCCTATAACCCTCTTTTCTGTCAAAACCTCTGGAGAGTATAAGAAGCATCTTACAAAGGCAGATAATAATAAACAGTGGATTCTTGTGCACCGTAAATTTTTAAGTCTAGACTTGGAAATACAACTAAAAATTTAACTGAATCTAGTAATTTTTTTCTAGAATAGTTCTCTATATTTAAAGGATGACTGGTTGAAGGTGCAAGAAATGTCTTTTTCAGGCAAGAGAAAGTGTTGAAAGAAAGTTCACATTCAAGGAAGGATTAAGACTCAAATACTACAAAGGACAAGATCAATGTGATATGTTCTCTTCAAAAGTTGTTTCAGCTCTTCTTAGTGACCATAGCTTGCCAATTGGTTTGCAGGTTTGTGTTCATATGCTGGTAGGTGCTCTTCAGTCAAAATGGTTTTCTTCTTCTCTTCCCTTCATGAACACATAAATACTTCTCACATATAAAAGTTTTAGGTGTCTCCCAGAGATGTGAACTCAATTTTTGTAAAAAATCTGCAACTCTTCCCTGATAAATTAGATATGTATATTCA
This sequence comes from Gymnogyps californianus, assembly GCF_018139145.2. NCBI lineage: Eukaryota > Metazoa > Chordata > Aves > Accipitriformes > Cathartidae > Gymnogyps > Gymnogyps californianus. The sequence continues at coordinate 14,702,008 of NC_059471.1, forward strand.
GTCCATACTGGATTTTTAAGAGTCCTGATTCCCTATCTATTTTTTTTTGTTGTTAAAATAAGATATTGTTTATTTTCACAGTGGTGACCTGATCCATTTCATTATGTAGGAAAAGTTTTATCAAAGGTCTTGCTGCTCTATCAGGAGATAGCTCTACTTTAGGGTAACCTGCTTTTGAAGTATATTCCTGAGCTGTATCTTCTTGATCTTCGGTTGTACAAACTTCATCACACAAATCATTTCTCCCCGGTTCACACACGTCACCTAGAACTTTACAACCTGTATTATCCAAGAGAAGTTTTCTGGCTAATTCAAGGGTCTTGGTGCAGCTACTAACTCAGCTGGTTTCACTGAGCGCTTTTCAGATGCCGACCAGAGTATTAAACTGACAGTAGAAATGAAAGTAAGCCAAAGAAGGGACGACAACTCCTGTATTTGACGCTGCCTGGAGCCTGCTGTTCTTCAGAAGTGAGAACCACAGTACTATTACTCCTAGATTGTGTCGCTGATCCTCTATACAGACAAATGTACATTTTCTGTGAGACATGCAATTTCACTAAGTTTTCTCAACTTTCTGAGTAAGACACAACAGCTTGACAAAAATGTGTATCAGTATTTGTTATCATGCAGTGCACACGACTGCTGTGCTATCCTCTGGTTTTAATTAAGTCTTATATTTTTCCAGGCTGCAGAAGTAGTGCAAATTTCTTCCATCTTTTTTTTTAAAAATAGATTAAAACTAAAAACAAATAAATATCTGCAAATTTTGCATATAGCTACACATTTTTTTAGCACCATTTGCTCTCATACTCACTGTGACCAGTCTTCACCCTGAATATCTGCTTCTTGTTTATATTACAAGCTATTTGGGGCAAGGATTCTTTTGTGTGTAAAATACGCTGTGCAGAAGGGCCCAAATGTTCATTTAAGTGTCACAGGCTACCAAAACATAAACATTTAATAATAGCACAATTTAATAACACTATCATGACATGTCTGTTTGATCAACATAATTGCTTACTTTTTTAACTTCATACTTAATGGCGAGTTTTAAGCGGCTAAGGCTAGGGCGACCATGTTCTCCATTATTATGGCTCATCTCTACATCACCATTCAAAATAGCTTCCACTTCTTCCGTGTTTCTGCACAAATCAAGGAGTCCAACTACAAAATCCTTGCATTGCATAGACAATTTCTTGTAATCATTCTAGAAAAGAAAAGAAGAAAGAAGATAACTTGCTGTTGAGACCTAACACGACAGAAACAGTTCTACATCCCAGCTACACATCTGTGAGCATCAGTAGTTTGTTTGCATCTTGTTACTTTTTTTTTCTGGTAGATTAACAGCACTTTGTTATCAGGCATCTACTCCCCCTGCATGTTCAAAGAGTAGTATTTGTCTCACCTTGGTTACCTTGGACATCTACATTATCAATTTTTATACCAGAGTTACTTCTCTAGACTTGCTTTAGAGCCAATTGAAAGTAAAAAAGCACTTTCAGAAATATTGCATGACATATTTTAATGACTATTTCAAGTTGAGATGAATAGCACAAGGGAAATTTTTCTATTCCCTGACTGTCACAGAAGTCTAAATAACTAGCTCAGATGTAGAAAGTTACACTGTAGAGATCTCAATTGGAGAAGATGAGTAGCCTACAGAGAACACATCTAAACAACTTCCCAGCCTTCTTCAGAATTACATAAATATATTGAATTTTCTTAGGCCTTGAATTATTCTTGTAAATCTTATCCTTCTCAGTTTCCAGCATCTCTTTTAGCTTGCAAACACAAGATTTGATTGCTGTTTTGCAGCAACAGTGTCAGCAGTGCTACTGATAGCACGGTGATACCACATCTCTAACTTCAACTCAATGCTCTCTAGCTCAAATACCTCACAAAAGACTTCACCATGTGAGCCAAAATGTTGCCCTACAACTGCAGGTTCAGTTGCTTATCGGTTTAAGTACCAAATATTCTCAGTCACTGTTTTCCAAAAGGCGTAAGTCAAAACAGAAAAAGACATTTTGATCATTGCAATCCACAGTTCGTTAACCACTCCTTACTTGCAGCTGTGTTTGGGTTATAAAAGATGAATACAGCTAGACAGATAGGGAGTTAGATGGATATAGATATAGATGTATACCTAAAGCTAAAAAATGTGTACAGATATATTACCCCTGGCCTAGATCTTACAAGAGATTTACTCATACATGTGTCATCAACTTCTGACATTTTTGTGATCTCTGCTAATTTTTATGTCTTAAAAAGATTAAATTACTGTAGAATTTTTCCCAAACAAAAGAATGAAAAAACCTCCAACCACTCCACACCATACAGGACGGCTCATGTAGTCTCTGTTTCATGTTCAAAGTAACTTTCTATGAATGCCTTCACTACAGTGACACATTTTCCCCTCTTCTGGGCTGTTCTTCATAGCATTCTCCCTTCTCCCACTCTTAGTCTCTGTTTAGTCCCTTCTTTTTAATTACTTCCTTCATACTAACTGCCATCTAATGCACACCCTGGAAGAGAAACCGTTATTGTGAGTATACAGAATATCGTAGTTTATTTGCTGAGGGTGTACTTCATGCATGTTTGTGCTTTATTACCCACAACACCACAATACCAGTTTATTACTTGGATATATTAAAGGATTGCATCCAAGTTCTACATTTCACTTTACTTAGATGGATGCAAACATTCATAGACAAATAGTTATAGACACTATTGTAAGTCTACATAAAACTGCCAGTGATTTATTTTTTTAATAATGTAATATAAGCAAGATAGCTCAGATCTGTCATAAAAGAGAAAGGAACTTTAATGTCATTTCTCTACAAAGACAACAGAAGCTAAATACTAAAACTAACCATTTCATGACACGCTGTATATTTTATTATTGTATTATTTATTTTCCCTCTCTTCAGAAGAATAACAAGAGAGATTAACCAAAAATCTTCACTTTTTAGCACTACAGAAAGACATTTTTTGAGAGTAATATATCACCTTCTGTTTGGCTTTCATTTTTGTAGCAGCAGCTAAGATAAGATTCAGTATTCAATCATTTTAATACATAAATGTCCTCTTCAAAATGAAAGGAAAAGTAGCCATTTGAGATTCACAGACAAAGGAAAAACATAGAGTCAACCTATGCACTCTTGTACAAGTAGGTACCATGAACTGTTCCAAACTGATATCTGACCCCTGAACATCAAATGAAAAAATGAATATTTTTCAATAGATTTAGGAACAAAATAATTTGGCCTTCATAAATAACTATTACAAAATATTGTAATATATTTGTAATATATTGGTATGTGCATATTTTCTGGTACGAGATACATATATACATGCACACTCACACACTCTTCATCAGTATTTTCCAGCTCTGGTGACTGAGACATGACATGGATTTTCGAAACAGTATGGGAGGAGACCATTACTCCATGGTGGAGTCCAATGCCTTTGGGTAGTCTCAAAACAAAAATCATATACAATAATTTATTCTAATGAAGAATATGATTTTTTTCTGAGTGTAGTCCTATTTACCAGGGCACTGAATGGGCACTTTTAAAAATAGCCAGATACCCCCATTCACACTTTGCAGAATTATCCCTTCTGAATTTAGGTTTGTACACGGTATCACAGTATATATTAGCACCCAGTTAATTCATCCATAAACTCCATCAGTTTCTTTTCTCATTTGCAAACGCAATAAAACAGCTTCCCCTCCTGTGAAATACTGCCACAGCTGTGATCAGTGATGGTAGCTCAGCTGAAATGTCCTCAGCGGTCAGGTTACAGCAACCGAGCTTTGGGGAATTGAGCGGTGCCCAGCATCACCACCTCCACCCCAGCCGCAGCACAGGACAGTTGTCACACAGCACAGTCAGCTGAAGGCAACGCACATCCCTGCTCCAGTTCACAGTCTGCTGTCTTGAGACGTATTCCCTTATGAAGAATTTATCCTTTCAGGGAAGGTTATGGAGGACAGATGGGATGATAATGTCTTAAACTGCTACGCGAAGATTTGTCAGGATCTGAGCACAGGGCAGGTAGCTCTAGCCAGGCAACTTTGTTTCTAAGAAATCAAGTGTGTTAACTTGCAGAGACTACTCCACAGGCCGCCTTTTGCCCCTTGTCTCCTTGGTCCACTTAAATGTGTAGTGACAGCAAAAAAGATTAATATACTCTTCTCGCCGTCTCAGTGTCTCTCTGTCGCACATGCACAGAAAGTTCCCCCTCCCCCAGAGTCTCACATGTCTTTTACCATTAATGGGAGCCAAGGGAACGTGGTAATTTGTTTGGCTTAACTTATTTTTGAAGATGGCCAAAGGCACACGGATAATTCCACGAGTTCTCCTTTACTGCAAATTGTAAACTTCATGAATTAAAAAAGCAGTTCTGGGACACTTGAGAAGGTAGTTAGCATTAAATTACAATTGGAGGCTCTAAAAAGAATCAGCCCTTAATTGCATGTGCTTTATTTTACATGCGTGAAAACATTGGTTCAGGGCTCCTCAGCAGTTTAGGAAAAAAACAATTTTGCCACACCAAGGACAAGGGGGCAGCACTGGCCGCTCCCACCCTGCAAAAGGAAGGTGATGATTTGGGGTGAGCGCTGTGGGGGATGAGGAACCAGAGGAACAAGACGCTGGTGGCAGAGGAATGACAGGAGGGGTGGGGGTGACAGTGGCTGCTGCCGAGAGGGGTCACCTGCCCTTTGTGGTAGGAGCAGCTGCAGACTGTCTTGGTGTCCCGGGTAAGGAAGCAAGCAGGCCACGGTCACTCTGAAAACCTCAGCTGACCATGATTTGCCTTACCTCTGACCACGTAAGCAGGAGAACGTGCCCAGGAGAGCAGGAGAGCATCACCACAGCCTTTTCTCCCTGAAGAAAGAGACCTTCTCCATGCAGCCTCCTGTGACCAGTCACAGGCTTCTGCTGTCCCCCAGACTGTGCCCGGGATGAAAACGCTCTCAGGACACAGGCTGACACTGAATCCCACAGATGAGATGGAGCAGTGCTCCAGACCACATCCTGGCCCTGCTTAGTGAACTGTAGAGGCCAATGCCAGAAACACGCATACTGCTATACAAGGATTTAGGATTTCAAAGTGCCTTGTGAATGTAAGTGGGACCTAAATGTTGGATTTAGGCATCATAGTAGGTAGATAAACACATTATTCCCCTTACAAAGGTGGCCCTTACTCCTTCAGTGCCTCAGTTCTTCTTCTCTAAAATGTGATGTTACCTTTTGTTTAAGGTATCTACGTTTAATTTAAACATACATTTTCCACTCCATCCCATTAAACAATAAAACAGTCTGTTGCCATTATAGCTGCAGTGGTTTTTGTACTAAATGCAAATCTTATCCATTTTGAACAGCACTGGGCCACAGCTGTCCTTCTCAAAACTCCAGGCCACATTTCTGCAGGACAACATTTGTCAGATATCATCTACATCCTTATGGACATACTAGAGATATTAGCTCTAGGGTGGGCAAACAATTTAGATGACAGAAAATACAAGCACAATCCCCCAAACCAAAAATATTCTATATATCAAACCTTGTAAAGCTGCACACTTAGCCATGTCATAAAAAGCTAAATTAAATGGTGTTCAGTAAATCCTGAAGACCTCAGAATTACTCAGGAAGCCTGAATTAGCTGTTTGCTTGGTACAGAAATATTCCTACATTGTGCCTGACACATCTGTCCAGTTAGTCTTCCTTCAGAAGCCATCTTCTACTTTTTTCTGGTTTTACTCCCAATAAAGAATGATCCTCCAAAACACTTGTAAAAACAATACCTGTAACCAAATGCAACAGGCATGTAATACTAGATGACACCGCTACAGAGGTTTGAAGCAAAGAAAGGAGTTTATTCCAGAGAATAGTGGTTTCCGCTGATTATGGCACTTCCTGTTTTGGGTGAATCACAGTTTCGTGGTCAGTGTTATCTCTAACATCAACTGATGGTGTAAGACAGGAGAGAGAAGTAATTTATAAGATAGTCATGAAACAACCAGCATCATAGTTTGAGCATTAACCCTTTCCATTGCCTCTGAGGATGACCTGGGAATTATCTGTGCCACTGGTTGCTGTAGGCACCCGCTAGGAAGCTCCCCTGCAACAATACTCCATCAACACTACAAAACAGCTGACTTTTAAAACAGTGTGTTACCAGAAAGTTCAATTTTCATTTAGGTAAGGTCTGAAATACTTTAAATGGTTCAGGGAAACCCTAGGTGGAGCTGAAGATTTGCTATGTCCAGCTAATCTATGCACTAAAAATATACTTGTTTTGATTACACTAACACGTGTAACACGTTTTTACAAAAACCACATTTTTATGCAGGGAGTACACTATCCGGATAATTGTAGCAAACTCCTGAAATAAAGTAAGGGTAACAATTTTTAGATAAATTGCTGCAAGTAGGGATATGAGCTTGCAGGAGCACAAACAAGTCCAGACTCAGTAAAAACAACAGTGTCTATTTCCTGCAACTTGTACACACAACCTTTGTACCGCCTGCACTGAACCTAAGCCAGGTATTTCTCAGTCAAGCCCCCAGCCTGCCTAGATATGGTAAATGTTACCACTTATCAATAGTGTAAATGTTAACGTTCGTCAATGCACGTATAAATGTACTCCATGGCCTTCAATATTTATCCAGAACCACCACATGATCTTAGTACCTACAAAAACATCCCCAAAGGACCTTATGTTGCCAGCCACCTGCTCCTGGTGAAACCTTAAATTAAGGGAGAGTTAAATTTCCATGTTGCCTTGAGCTCCTGCTCCTCATTGTTCCTATTCACCTTCACTCTACTCTAAAGAGCATGTACATCCTCAGCAGAGTTTGGCTGATTAACACCCAGCAACATGGAGCTTCTCTGTCTCTTGTCGACTCCTGTTTCTGCTGAGGGACAGTACCTCAAAATCTCTGTTGCAATTCTTTATACAACACTACACTAGAAGTGGAGCTCTAATTTTAGAGAAGGCAACTGAGACAAAAGAGGAACTAAAAAACCAAAAGTCACTCAGGGATGAGCCAGGTCACGCTGAGAAAGGACCTCCTCATGGCACTTCAGGGCAGGCTGCAGAAGCTTGCTCTCTGAACCAGCCCACCTTTTCTCACCCATGTGCTCCATTCCCTGCCCTGGTGGCACCAGGGGTAAATACTGCACTCCCAGTTCATCTCACCAGTTGTGTACTGCAGCATACATTTGAAGGACAATTCTTGCTGACTGTTCCAGATGATGATTTTATTCATCTTTATAATAATCTTAGCTTGTGTCGCTCCAACTGTGGTAAATGGAGCTATACAGTCCCTACAAATAAGACATGCTATTTATCTCAACATAGTTGTGAACTTAACAGGCTGCATTTATGGTGTATGAAAAATGTTTTTCTGTTCTGTTCTAAATTTACCCCCCTTTAAGTTAATCAAGTCCTTTTGTTCACATCTTCAGCAGCTGCTAAAGAGAAAAAAACAAGAGTATGTGGTTTAAATACTCTTCTCTGAACTGTACGTGAAAGCAGTGGATGAAATCTCAGTCCACTGAGGTCCTAAGGATTTCTGCCAAGGACTTCATGGGGCAGACGTTCATCCTCTGCATTAAGCTGAAATGCTCCTCCCAGCATTTCGTCTTACTGATATAAAATAAAAATTCTCCTCTGCTCCCATTCCAGCTGTTTAGCTGCTGTTTTTAAGATCCGCTTGCACATTCCTCCTCCTTCTTTTCCCTCTCCAAGAAATATTTCAGCTTCTTACAACACATTGGTGCCACAAAGATACACCTATGAGCATGAGTCAGGAGTAATTAATTCAGAACTGCAGCATCTCAGCTCAGGTTGGCTGAGCAGAGATGGGTTCACGGCCTTGCAAACTGTGCCACTGCTATGAAGATTAACATTAAATATTGATCATGGCAACTTCAAACTCTTCCTAACACAATGTTGGAAATGATTCTATTACTGCTTTGGAGGGGGTTTGATCTCCTGCTAGTGAAGTCTACGTATCTTGCTCCGTCACAGTAGTATCATATACTAGCATCTGCTTTCAATAGGGTCCCATAAGGTAAACCCAGTCCAAGGGATTTTAGCTAACCTAAGTCATAATTAACACTGCCAATGTTTGCACAAGGCCTGATTTTGCATTTACTGAGAGCAAAAAGCTTATGTTCTTACTGTCTTAACACAAATAAACTGTGGTAAATATTTTTGTAGGTTGTGCACCATTGTATCTATATAACAAAAAAAACCCCAAGGAACAGTCATGCTTCAAGGATCTAAGGGGCCTTGAATCTCTGGGTCTCAACTATTACTTTTTTTTTCAAAATCATGCATTTGTGAAACATTAAAAAATCTATATAACACTGAAACAGTCTTTAACTTCACAGAGTTCACATATAACTAAGTACAAATAAGTAAAAAAGAGGAAGAGGTGAGTAGAAATACCAGAGAAAAGCAGCACATTAAAAAAGGAAAAGGAGGACATTATTTAGAGTCGTTTTTGTGAGTAAATGTAAAACTACAAGAAAATAATGAGAATGCATGAAGGTTTAATAGAATCGTGCAATTTGTCTTGCATAAGTGACCAAACTGTACCACTTTAGTCTCCTCTTTCCTCTGTCCTAAGCCAGCTTCACCCATGGGTTTGAAGGGCCTCCTTTACTATCCTGCCTGACAGAAAGTAGAAAATGAGTTCACTGGCACATTCTACATAAGCAGCATGAATTACAATCAGCACAGAGCAGTAAAACATTCCCAAAGATTTAAATCTTCCATTCATTAAACAATTACATATTTTCCCACATATTTATGAAGATGATGCTGATCTCTTACTGTTCAAGGAATGGGAGAAAGACCTTTGATTGAACTTTGTAATTCTGTGTCTGTCAGAATCATTATCCCTCTACTCACCTTAAACTCTTTTTCAATGTTGGCAAGCACGGCCAGCTCATTGCTGAGCTCTAAGGCAGTCATTACAGGGTCTTCACTGGACAAAGACAGATAAGCAGGGCTGGCCAGACCTTTGTAGGCATTGATTCTGGATCTAGAATGGCTGAAAGAGTCATGCTTTTGTTTCTGATTGCATTCACTGCACTTGCAGAAATAGTCATGTGGCCTATCGATCCGAGCTCCTTTTCTCAGCAGAGTGTGGACGATCTCATACTCATGGCAGTGAGCAGCCAGAATGATCGGTGTAACGTCATGGGAAAACCGTGTGCCATCTTCATCGTATGCATAGAAGTCATCATGCTGGAGCTCCGACTGGCTAGGACTCAATGCAAGCCTCTTGCCTTCGGCAAACGCGGGATGGTTTAGGATGGCTTCCACTATCCGAACGTAACCTTTGCTAATAGCCAAAAGCAAGGCATCCCCAACCCGAGACAGGTTCTCCTTCTTCAGCAGAAGTTCTGTTATCTCCAGGTGCTCATTAGCAACTGCCAGCTGCAAGGCGTTCTGGCCCATATAGTCCACACAGTTCACATTGAGTGAGGGACATTCTTCCAGCATTTTGCGAATCACTGGAATATTTCCATATTCTGCTGCATCCAAAAAGCGCTCCTCCTCAAGAGAAAGACTTGTTGAGTGGTCATTAAACATATATGCTGGCCCTCGACTGGCCTGCCTCCTCCCTTTCTCCCGGAGAATGGTCTGTCGTCGTAGCGCTAGTCTATTCTCGTTGCCTCGGCTGTGTGGAAATAGAGAAATTATTAGTTCTGGTTTATGCAAGAGCATATCCATTTTAAATAATAATTAATAAAAATATTTTAATCATTTATCTGCTGCATATTTTTAATGCAGCAGGGAGACCAGAAACCCTGACTTTGATGCACTTTGTAACCACTGTCACTACACAGCTCTGGAATCAGTAGATGGCTACATTTTATTTCAACAAGAAGAAAAAGCCCTAGTCAATCATCATTTAAGACTACACTTTTTTCCCTATTTTGTCTTCCACAGCTTTTGCATAATTTTTAGTGAAGTTGAATTGTGCTTCGTGTTACATAGGTAGAATAACAGTTTTAAAGGTAAGGTTCTTTCTCCAGTTTACACAGAAATCCCTCTCTGTTTTTCCAGCACTCTTCTATCCAAACTTCTCATCGTCATTTGGTATCCCACACATCCCTCTGATATGTACGGTGCTCTGATATGAAAAAAGTGCTTCCTATTTTAATCTAGAAAAGAAGAAAGCATTATAACATTTTTACATGCTAAGATTTCACTTCCTGGTTACAAGAATATTTCCAACAGAAAACATTCAGCTAAGTTTGAGAATTGCTTCAAGAGCGAAACTACCTTTTCTCTGGATGAATGTACTACTTTCTGACACCTTTGCTAGATCTAGCAGGTATTTTGAAGGACTTCACTAGAACAGCTGGGTATCAAAAAAAAGAACATCAGATCTCAAGTTCATTGCTTAAATATATATTTTAAATACAAAGATGACCTGGAGAATAGTGATGACATGCAATGACTGCCTCAGTCCAGAGACAGCTGGTATCAACAGCACAAGGCAGTGAGAATAGCCCACATCTGCTCAGCTGGTAGGAAGAGCCCCAGTGACACCACATGAGCCTAGGTGCCCTCAGGTGGCCCCTCTGAAAGCCACCATCCCCTCAGGATGCCATTCACCCAAAGCTCTTTACTTGGTCTATGTTGGCGCTAAGTCACAGCTCAGAGTGAAGACAAGTCACAGTGTGAAAGGAGTCAGCAGTCGCGGGATGAGGGACGAGGGATTGCACAGGACAGCAGGGCACACAAACATGGAAACTCTCAATTCCCTTCTGCCACAGAAAAGCAGGCAGGCTGACTTCACTTGCTCTTATTATTCTTAGCCCCATCACTACTTCAGCAACTATCTAACTTACATTTTGGATCTGGTTTCTCCTCTTCGCCCTGCTGATGTTTTTCTGACATCTATAATTGAATGCTCAGTCATAAATTGAATCTGTACAAGATAAAAGCATATCGACTACATTGTATGACATCTGTTACTCCCCATCTTCACCATCCTTTTCATTATTACAGTTCATAACCTTGATATCCTATTTATTCCTCCACTCAGTGGCTTGCCAACAAATCCTGCCAATTCTTGCTTCATGATAGCTCTGAAATGTTGTCCATTCTTCTACTTTTACTACTGAAACCCTCAGCCATTCCTCATCTCTTATATTAATTATTAATTACTTAATTAAGAATTATTTAATTATTAAAACATAAAGTGAACCATACAGAAACTAAGTTTGTTGAGGAATGCTACAAAATATGCTACATTCCCTTTAACAAGAAGAAAATCTAATTCATGATTCTATTATTTCAGTCAACTAAGATCCCAATCCTCAATAGAAATTCAATTGCAAATAATTTTCTCTCCTAGAATTACTCTGCTAAACTACATAATATTCACTACAACTTCATCTTTTTTCTTTTTGAATGGTAGCTTAATGATTCTTTACATACATATGCTCAAATACACTTCACTATTTTCAGTATTTCCCACAAAATAATAACCACGAGCAATATTTTATTCATTAAATACTTACTAATGAATATGAATTTAAGTATTTAAATGACAGTAAAAAATCAGTCCTTTGTGACTCAAAACATCTTCACGAAAAGTGACATTACAAGATATTATTTCTTCTAGATTGTTTATATTTAACTTTAGTATAAACTTCCTTTTTGCCTCTTGCCTTCTCAGTTCCAGAGATACAGTCCTCTGCAGCACTGGAAATGGTTCACATTGCCAAAGTCTTACATCTAAAAGGACATTTTTTTTGCAAGATAATCACAGGTATGGAATGTGGAATATATCAAAACTGACAACTGTAACATTGTTCAATATGCAGACAGTACTAACACTGTGCTACAATGGGAAGTTTACAGCCTTAGTTCGGACTATATCTATCATTTCATGATATGGAATAAAGTTAGATTCCATCCTCTTCTACTCCTCAAGTTCTCTACAAAGGCTGTCTCAGTTACTGTCAGTTCAAAGCATATGAGAGAGCACGGATATATGCTAATGTCTCATAGGTGAATATGCTATATGGCTGGTTGAAATTTTTCCATGCGTATTTCCAGATACGTTAAAATTTAAAAGAAGTTTATATTTGTTGAAAAGACAGCCTTTGGAGAGGTTTCATAGAAAACATGAAAACTGAAAGAATGAAAACGTTACTGGCATTGGTGACAATATTGGTGCCAAAAACTGAAATTCACTAAACAGAAGCCAGTTTTTTGATATATCTACAAGTGTTTTACTGGAGATGTGTGTGCTAAATTGGAACATGGGTGAAATGGTAGAAAGAAGAGATCAGCAGAGAAAGCAGATGCCAGACTCCCCAGCTTTGAAAGTTATACTTTAAAGGGCTGTAATGTGGTTCTGAAAAGTTTCTTCAAAGATGGAATATGAGAGTGTATTGGTAAGGTGAAACTCAACTGAGACACAGAAAAGAGAAGGAAGTTAAAGACAAGATGGGGGGAGGGAAATGAGAAAGAAAATAATGTAAGGGGAAATTTTAAAACCTGCTGGGTTTTAAGATTTATTCACTGAATAATTCTTAAGAGATGACCATAGCAAGACCATAGGGAGACAAGTTCCCTAACTTCCACAACAGAGTTAGTTCTCAAAAAATAAAGGACTTCAATACCCCAATTAAGTTAATCCTACAGTCAAGGGTTTTAATTGCACTATATGTTTCTTGAGTTTTATAGCTTCCTGGAAAAAAGAGGCTCAGTGTAATAATCCTAAAATTTTGAGAAAAAATGTTTAGTTGATTCTGATCAACTGATCAGAACTGATTTTCATTCACCATTGCCTTTGCATACCCAAATTGTGCAATGCTTGGGGAAAAAAAACATTTTTATAGTGAAATGAACTAGAGCTAAAGTAAAAACAAACAATACATAGTGTAGTTAGGCGTCTTTGGATTGGGTCTGGCTGAGATGGAGTTAATTTTCCCCATAGCAGCCCTCATAGTGCTGTGTTCTGTATTGGCAGCTAGAAAGGTGTTGATAACACACCAGTGTTTTGGCTACTGCTGAGCAGTGCTCCCACAGCATCAAGGCTGCCTCTCCAGCATTGCCCCCCTCACCAGTAGGCTGGGGGTGGGCAAGATCTTGGGAGGGGACACAGCCAGGACAGCTGACCCAAACTGACCAAAGGGATATTCCATACCATATGACATCTGCTCAGCAATAAAAGCTAGGAGAAGGAGGAGGAAGGGGGGGCATTCATTATTTATGTTTGTCTTCCGGAGCAACCGCTACACGTACTGAAGCCCTGCTTCCCGGGAGTGGCTGGACATCGCCTGCTCATGGGAAGCAGAGAATAAAATCTTTTGTTTTTCTTTGCTTTCGCATGAGACCTTTGCTTTTGCTTTATTAAACTGTCCTTATCTCGACCCATGAGCCTTTCGTTATATTTTATCTCCCCTGTCCAGTTGAGGAGGGGGAGTGATAGAGCGGCTTTGGTGGGCACCTGGCATCCAGCCAGGGTCAACCCACCACAGTCTTGTACATGTATGCGTCTACCAAATGCAAATTTTATTTATTATTTATATATTAAATTATTGTTTACTATTAATAATGTAATTTAATATTTTACTGAATTTTTATTTATTTATTTATATTTAATGTGTTAATTAAACATGGTTTGGTTTTAGAGCTTAACTGACAAAAATTAAAGTTTCTCTAATGTAAAAGCAAATTTATAAAAAATGGATACAAAAACTTTGTACTGCTTTTAAGAATGTCTACAAATGCGATGTCACGAGAGTTCACTGAATTGTGAATTGCTACTCTTTCTTAGGAGATATTTAGAAAAACAAGTATATCTGGGTTGGACAGTTGTCAGTAAGATACATAAATGTTTTTTTAATTATTCTTTTCTTCTCCTGCACTTTTAATGAATGATCACATTGCTTCTTGATGCATACTGCTTTGTACTTTTTCTGTTCCATAGTTGTGTGTACAAATGCAAGAACCTCGTAAAATCATCATAGGAGGCAGCCCTAAACAAGTAGGAAGAATAAAGCATGATTTGGTCAAAAACAGCATGTGCAGATGAAATATAGATAAGAAAGGTGACATTTAAAGTGATTACTTTAAAAAGGAATATTTTTGAGGTGATTGTTTCAGTTTAGAAAAATATAGCAAGCTTACAAGATTCAACACACATATACAGGAAAACTAGAATAAATATAAAACAAAGAGCATGTAGCTTTTTTTCTGAGCTAGACTTCCACAGTTCATAGGATTTGTATTTATTACTAATAAAAAAGTTTGCTTTCAAAATGAATTTACACATAGAACTAAATATTGCTCTGCTGGTATTTAAATATTTTGTGTTGTTTGAAAGAAGAGGAAATGTTTCTCTACTAACAATCTGGAAAAACTATTTATTACAAAATATAAAATAATTAAACTAATTATTATATGTAACAGTTACATGTAGATGTAACTGTGCTTGCATCATTTAGATTGCTTTGATATTATATAGTCAACCTCTTACTTGACTTATATTTGACCTGTGTTTCATTTTCCTACTTCTTTCACAGTAGAACCTATAAAGCTGTTTGGATTCCACAGGGCTAAGCAAGTTTGGGTAGCAAAAGGTAAAAACATCCACCTCTATCAGAGAAGCTACTGTGCAATTTAGCTCTTGACTTGAATAAACTGTTAGAAGCAGATTTTTTCGGAGTATCAGTTGCCCAGTTTCTCTTTTTTTTTTTTATGTCAAATGTAAGCACTATTACAATAACAAAATGCAAGTTTTATTATTCAAGCGAATGGTACTTCTTTTCAGTGTTTGCTATGGAGTCAGAACTCCAACTGAAATGCAATAGCAGGACATGTTCTATAGCAGGTTAATCACGTCACATAAGTTCGAGTTCCCAGTTCAATTCATGAAATTAAAGTAAAAAATTCTATTATAACCTAATCAGTTCTGAAGCTATGCAGTATTAAGCCCCTTCCACAGTTCTTTACTCTGCTCAATAAAAGCCATTATAGGTGCTAACATTTTCTCAGTGCGAGTTTTGCATCTGACTCAACTGGCAGCAGAAGCAGGCAACGAGTAAAGTAACCGGTGCCTATCACGTACTGATCTTTAATCTACTTCTTACATTTAGCAAAGGAAAGGCTTTGAAAGATTTGAATTAACACAAACATATGTCAGCATATCAGCTGCTACAAATGTCCTTATCTGTACTTCTACTAACACTCATGATGGCTACTGCAATTTCCCTCTCCATGACCTCTTCAGACTTTAAGATGTGATGACCATCTTCCAACAAAAGTCACTGCAGTATCTCTCACCTTAGAAATCTCCAGAGCATCTATGCTCCCTCCACCTTATGTCACCCCAATTCATTCTAAAGACCCAAACCACCATGTTTTAAGAAGTATTTGCTTTGCTCCAACTGGTATCATGGGTCCATCTCCCTCAATCCTTACTCCATCAGTTTCTCTCCCATTCCTTCCATATGTGCTGCGACTGTGTACATGAAAGGTCCTCCTGCTTATATCTACTATCCAAAAAGCCACGCTGCATCTCCTACAGAGCATGAGAAGGGTTCACAAAGACTAAGTTCAGTTTAATGAGGTTAATCTCTCCAACTCCTACAGTCAGTAAAGGCAAACAGACACCATGAGACCAGGATTCAGAGCAGGAACTCCATCTGTTTGTAATTATGTACCACGTATAGGATGGTTAGCATCATTAACGTAACATTAGCTATGTTATGTTTATATTAGCCTAAGATAAATAGCCTAAATTCCCCACATCTGCTCAACTCATAATAACACATTTCTACTGCTTATCCTTATCCTTCCAATTCTCACTTTTGGCAGAAACATTGAGACAATACATAGGCATGCAAAGATGGAGTTAGGAAAGTTAAAGATCAGCTGCAGTTAAAAGTAGCAAAGGATGTGAAGACCAGCAAAAAATGTCTTCTGAAAGTACACTGGAAGCAAAAGGAAGACTAAGGAAATTCATGTGGACCCACTGTTCAACAGACTGGTGTACCCAGTGACCAAGGGCACAGGTGAGACTAAGGTACTCAATGCTTTCTTTGCCTCAGTTTTCACCAGCAAGGTCTGTCCCCAGACCTCAAAGGTCCCCAGCAGAGTGAAGCATTACCTACATTCAAGGAAGACTGACCTGGGTTACAATTAAGCCAACTGGACACACAATCCTGAAACCTTGCATCCAAGGGTACAGAGGGAGCTGGTAGATGTTATTGCAAGGCTGCTCTCTATCACCTTTTAAAGTGCATAGCGACTGGGGGAACTTTTACTCATAGGAAACAGGTTTTCCAACTTTCTTAGCTCCCCATTGGCTTCTCAGTTTTGAATAAACTAATAACTGAATTGCAGTAGCATAATTAGCGGAAATGCAGAAACCATCCTACTGAGCAGCATGCTGAGAAATTCCGTATCTATCTTGAACTGCTTCTTTGTTCATGATCTGTGCAGCAATCATTTACTGCTAAACTTAATTTAAGTAATTTATAATTATTTGAACAGACAATAAATCCAGCCCATAAAAAGAATCATAATGATTTTTTAAAACTCCTTGAAAAAAATAAAGATACATTCAGTGTAGACTCAGATCTTATTTAAACTAAGTTTAATGACAGTATCATTGATTTAAAATACATATCTTTATGCACCCTGCAAAACTAATCCAGTATAAAATTATTTTGCTAGCATTTGATCCTTATACAAGGAAACAAACCCTTCAACAGGATCACGGCCGTTATTTTTTCCTGAGATGTCAGCAACTTCAGTTGACCAGCCAAAAACTGCAGTTCATTAAACACTTTCATTTTTCAAATAAAAGAAACCGATTATATTTATATTCCAGCAATACATTCAGTATGATTTATCAAAACAAAGAGCAATCATTGCTAGTGGAGAATACTTAGAATTAGCTTGTTTGTCCAGTAGCATTTCCTCTTTCCTTGCCTGTATTTAGAAGAAAATCATTGCTTAAATGCGAGATTAAGTACATACATTCCCTAGACAGTAGCTCATCTTCTGGAGTAGAACTTATTACAGAATGAAATAGAAGATTTTTGCATTGTTTGCTGGACTGTAGCACATGTCTGATGCAGAGCTCTAGAATCTCAGTGTAATCCATCTTCCCTGCATCAATATATTTTATATGCATGAAATAAATTTACTGTTTCGCCCATTTGCAATTACAGTTAATTAAAGTTAAGAGTCTGTAATTTAAACTGGTTCTTGCAGCACAAAACTCTAAATATGTTTAATTGTAACAGAGAAAGCAAATTGTTCTACTTTATTATTTCTGCTTAATTAGATACACACAGTAAATATTAATTCAGGAGTTTGTTAAGAAGAGTATAAGATACTTGATTGCCTCCAAGAGCAGGGAATGATCCAGAACAGTATGTTCAGTCCTGTTATGTTCTGATGTTCTTACATTTATTTCACCATTACTAAGGTCTTTTCAGTCCATTTTTTATCAACAAGATGCCCATGTTAGCACCTATTGTCACAGATTCTGGCCACATAAGTCTTAAAGCCACTTGAAACCTCAGCCTTCCCAGACTACTGAATAACTGTTGGTTGCAACAGATTATTAATGCACTTTGGAGGAAATGCAGTCTAAATGACCGTACTTAGTACTACTTATTACTTAAGAGCCAGCATGGCCAAGCCTGGAATACTGTCATCATTTTGGACACCATGTTACAGGAAGGAGTTCTACAAAATAAGAAACTAAATGCAAGAGAGCAGCAGGGGTCACACAGTCTCTACTGTATTTTCCACTTCAAGCATAATAAGGTTGATTTTGTGAACTATATAGGGTGGTATTCCACTCATCTCACTTCTACCATAGGAACAGTAAGATTCTAGTATAAACTAGTCATCTTTATCTACTCTGTAGATAAAGGAGAGACAATTCTCCTGTCTACCTTTAATATTTATTTTAGGATAGCATAAATTTTCATGTGGAGCCCCTACATTTTTCCATTGTTTAAAAAAGAATCCTAGCTGATTAGGTGAGATTAAGGCCTCCTTTAATGTATATAACTTAGTAGGAACATAGACCACAGAAGGATGATGGAGTCAAGTCCCTTACAAGTACAGATACCATCTCAAACAATTCCCATTAAAATATCAGACTCTGTCTTAAAGGAAATTGCTGTTTTGCTGGAATTTTATTTTCTCTCGCTAATCCCACTGAAAGACTAATCCAAAATTTGATTGTTCTAGCAGTTAGAAATATTAATCTAATTTGCAGCCTAAATTTAATAATGACCAATTTACATCTATTTGTTTTTGTTTAGGAACCAGAATTGTATTTCAAATTAAGTAGCACTTTCCCCTGACAATGGTTACCTGCAACACACAAACACATAGCAATCATATCCCCTCTCAACCTTCATTTTGCTGAGCTAAATCAAGCTCATCTCACTTCCTGCTATGTCCATGCAGTTAAATCCACCACAGAACAAAAACCCGCTCAAGTACACCTTCCTAAACTATACAGTAATCCCATGTGTCAGCGTTTGCAGTAAAATGATTAGCAACCATTTTGTGTTAAAATGTACATCTTTGGCTATCTCTCTGGTGCATTTACATCCAAGAAATCGTTTAGGCATTACGGAGTTCTCTGTGAGCCAGAGATAAGTCTTCTGCCTTTGCTGACCTTCCTTAATCAGGTGTCAGACAGTGAGCCTCTGATTTATGAACTGAAAGAACTGTGCTAAAAGATCCGATTTTGACCCTCAACTCCCTTTGAGGACACAGACTTTCGTTATGAAGAGTTGTGGAGCTGGGAAAGTTTGGGAGTGGGAAACAATTGTGAGCATCCACAGCATTATAATCCAAAGTAAAAAGCTTTTTAGGAGAGTCTGCAATAGCTGCTAGAGGCTGAATGAGCTTGCATAGTGACAAGCACTCCTCCTCTTTTTCCTTTACTCATGTACAAGGGTTTATTATACTCTAAATTTACTGTGTAAGAGTACTCTGTTAATTCATTTAAACTTGAGGTTTGGCTTACCTTCAAAAATTTATTACCTCTGGAAGAAGACTATACAACTTCTTAGGAAATTAGAACATACAAACTCACTGAATCCAATTATGCTTCTGTCTTCAGGACCATGCTTTAGTAAGAGACACCACATTGAAGTCCCTTACTTGTGTATATTAATGCAAAACCAGACATAATGCCTCTAGGTTTCATGAAGAGAAAATAAATGTGTACTCACGTATACTGCCAGCAATGCAAATCTACAGGCTGGAAGCATGGCAAGGGAAAAAGGGGGCTGAGACTGCTGGTAGCATCCTAAAGAAAAATATTAAAGTCATAGAGATAAATACTCTCAGAGCAAAGTAAATGGAGAACGTAGAGTTATGTCGCCACACTGGCTTAATCACAAGCTCCTCAATCTCCTGAAGTTCAAGAATTTTTGGCCAATTACTAAGCGTGACAATAGTATCCACTGCTTGTTGAAACTCAAGTAACTAGCTGAAACAATGTTGAAACCATTAGTAATCACCTCTGAATCACCTTTGTTGGTAAGCTTCCAGAAAACTCGAAAGGCCACGGACCTTTTTTTAAAAAAAAAGAAAAAAGCCAATGTAAACGAAATCGATCATTTTCAAATTTAATTCTCATATGCTGTTGGTAAACTGTCAATAATTAGCAATTAGCTAAGAGATCAGATAAGAAGTATTACCAAATACGACCATCAATACCAAACACCCAAGAATAAATTATCTTGAAACAATCCAATTTCCTTCTATGACAGAACAAGAAGCCATGTGAACCAGGCGGAACCCATATATATATTATAGGTCTTTAGTAAGGCTTTTGCTGCTGTCACACATGGTATTCTAACAAGAAAACTAGAGAAAGAGGCTGAATGAAATTATGAAGAGGGAGTACAGTTGGTTGGAAAACTGTAGTTATCAATCCAAGGTTATAAAGACAATTTGCTCAGAAAATCTGACTTAGATCTGGTATTATTTAATATATTCATTAAATGTGATGGATGATGGAACAGAAACTCCATGTTTTACATTTCCATAGGAACTTAGTCTGAGAGGAATTGAAAATGGGAGGAAAGCAAGGCTAGCATTTTGATTGGGCCTGACAAGAAGTGACCTGAAATAAATGCTATGCAATTTGAAAACAAGAAGTAAAAGGTTTTGCACCTAAGTAAGAATAAGCAAGCACATATTAAAAGATGGGAATGGCCTCGGTTAGTTTGGAAGGGGTAGGTATGAAATAATATTGGTGTTACACAAACTTGTGGTGACACAGGCCCTGCCCTTTGAGAACAATACTGCAACTCGTCTAGAGAATGACTACAGAGCTGATCAAAGGTCTGGAGGACATGAAATAGTCCATAGAAAGAAGGTTTTGTTTAATCTAGACAAGACTGAAGGAAGATAGATAGTGTTCAAAGCAATGGTGTAAAAGGAAGGGCACAATTTATCTGTATTGAGGTCTAGGATTGGTAGGCAACCTGTAGCTCCGAAGTTCCTAAAACTTGATGGTGAGAAAATATTTCAGAGGAATGAGGATTATTTCGATGTTCTATTTTTCTACTCTTCTTTATCATATACCTATATAAAAAATATAACAATATATGTAGTATATAACATAATAATATATATTATATAATTTGCAAGACATATTTTATAAATTGTATGTTGACATATATAAAATACATAGTAACATGTATAAAATTAAATAATATATACTTAGTCCAATCAGAGATAGGATGTGAGCTTAGACAGACACATGGTCTGAACCTCTATGCGATGCCATGCTACAGGACAGAAAGTGATAGGCTGTAGAACGGAAGATCAGATTAAAATTCTAAATGTAAAGAGAGTGAACGTCTGGAAACAAATATCTGAAAAAAACTTGGGTTTTCCATCACCAGAGATCTTGAAGAACAGCTGAGAGAAACAAGTGGTAGGAATGGCTAGGGGACAGCTGACTTTGCTTGTTGGAGAGGAATTGGCTAAGATGTCCATGTCTCTCCTAGCCCTATTGTGTACAATTTGATGCTGCAAATTATTAACAGGGACACATCTGTCTCATGAGAGAAGACAAACCCCTCAGACCATGTTATTCAGTACTTATGCTTCTTCTGCAGTTCTCCATTATCAGTCGGTCACTAAAGCCGACGACAGTCCCACATCCTGTACAACTACAAAGCACATGCATGCAGATCTCTCAAGATATGTCTCTCTCAGGAAACGAGTAACAAACTACAGACCATGACAACTCCCTGGCTTGAACCTGATTGTCGAAGTTAGAGCCCGTACAAACTGAAGGTATGCAAAGCGTTGAGTGTTGATAAAGGCCCGTTTCACAGGCCTGGACACCGAGTCAGGGTGCTGGTTATTACTGTCTCCAGGTCTGAGCTCAGCACAGTGCAGACAGGGGAGCTTGTGGGGCCACGACCCATACAGCGTCAGAGAGATGTTTATCTTTTACAGGTAGCAAGATGGCTTCTTTTGCTGGTGTTTTCTAACTGGAATGATTTTTGATCATTCCTTGATCTATTTAATGATAATGGGAAAGGCCTCTTAATAACATCCACTTTGGTATAAGGATCCACAGTTCCTCCATGACCATTAGAAGCTGGTGCAAAATTATAACTGGGCTAGACCTGAAGCGCTCTGTAAATAACAAGCCAAAACCAGCTGTGGACATTTACAATAAAATTTCCAAGTAAGCAATGACAGTGACTGCATTAGAAGCGAGAAAAGCCCATAATGAACATCCCTTAAGTATTTCATTTTGCAGCACTTGAAAGGTGCAAGTAAGAGTATTTTGACTCGTGGGTTTTTTTATCAGAAGATGCACATCTAACACCAAGTATGAAATATGTCATCTTTAAGACTGTTATTTGAAATTATGGTTGAAACTGATGTGTCTTCTGGGACTGGCCTGGAGACACTTCTGAGACCTGGACTGTCATAGCTTTTTGTTTACATACTGCTGAGAAGTGCCTTCTCTGAGCTGATTGATTATGTTGTGCAAATGCTCTTGTACAGAAGCAGTTAAAAACAATTTAATTTTAGAGAGTATTTCCTCGTCCACAGCTTGGTGAAAAGTTCACATCTGCTGATCTGAACCTGGAAGGGCAGCGGTCTGACAAACATTTTCTTCAGGAAATAGCAAAAGATTTTGCTCTCTCCCCTGGGAAGTAGTTCAGTGGCTATCTAATGGTTGATGGAGAGAAAGCACACAACATAGGGCAAACAACCATTGCCCAGGCTCCTCGTTTCGTTTGTCATTCCCTCTAATTTTTACCCTGCTCTTTCACTTCATCAATAAAACCAGTGGCTTATTATTGATGAAGCAGCTGCCCACCACTGAAATGGGAATGACAAGTAAACAGAAGAGTTTAGGGAAATTATTAGGAAAACAGTGTCTGGAGAAAAATGGTCCAAGGAGGAAAGGCAACCTGGAAAACCGTAACTGAGTCTGCTTAAAGGAGATTTATCAGAAACAACAAATAAAAGGTTAGAGCACTCTGATTGCTTGAAGCTTTTAAACAGGAAAATGGGATTTAAAATCTTTCCTAAGAATTAAAAAGGAGAGAAGAGAGTGCTTTACCAGCCCAGAACCTTTTATACACCATACTTGCAAGGCAAAGCAAACAGAGCAGATTAAACAGCATAGGATGGTAAGGCAGGAGAGATGACACTAAGAAATGCATTGAGACTGCTTAGTATGGAGTGTCAAAAGATAGCTTTTTATTTTTATCATCCTTTTCTTTGGGCATTAGTGTAATTTTAAGCTTTAGAAGACTACTATGGAACTGGGTTTTGTAGGTCTGAAAACCCTGTTTTACCTGAGCACATGCGTAATTTCATGCTGGCTGCTGAAAACTTTTGACAATAAGCCTTAAATGTAATCTTTGAAGTGTAATTTTAGGGTCATTACTGAAAAACTGAATTGCTGTTTTCCAGTACTTGATCTTGCTTAGAATGGTGGTGTAGTGGGTTGACCCTGGCTGGATGCCAGGTGCCCACCAAAGCTGCTCTATCACTCCCCCTCCTCAACTGGACAGGGGAGAGAAAATATAATGAAAGGCTCGTGGGTTGAGATAAGGACAGGGAGATCACTCAGCAATTACTGTCATGGGCAAAACAGACTCGACTTGGGGAAAAATTAATTTAATTTATTACTAGTCAAATTAGAGTAGGATAATGAGAAAAAAACCCAAATCTTAAAAACACCTTCCCCCCACCCTTCCCTTCTTCCCAGGCTCAACTTTACTCCCGAACTTTCTACCTCCCCGCCCCCCACCCACCGAGCGGCGCAGGGGGACAGGGAATGGGGGTTTGGGTCAGTTCATCACACGTTGTTTCTGCCGCTCCTTCCTCCTCAGGGGGAGGACTCCTCACACTCTTCCTCTGCTCCAGCGTGGGGTCCCTCCCATGGGAGACAGTCCTCCACGAACTTCTCCAATGTCAGTCCTTCCCATGGGCTACAGTTCTTCACGAACTGCTCCAGCATGGGTCCCATCCGTGGGGTGCAGTCCTTCAGGAACAGACTGCTCCAGCGTGGGTCCCCCACAGGGTCACAAGTCCTGCCAGCAAACCTGCTCCAGCGTGGGCTCCTCTCTCCACGGGGCCACAGGTCCTGCCAGGAGCCCACTCCAGTGCAGGCTTCCCACAGGGTCACAGCTCCCTTCGGGCCTCCACCTGCTCCAGCGTGGGGTCCTCCACGGGCTGCAGGTGGATATCTGCTCCACTGTGGACCTCCATGGGCTGCAGGGGGACAGCCTGCCTCACCATGGTCTTCCCCACGGGCTGCAGGGGAATCTCTGCTCCGGCACCTGGAGCACCTCCTCCCCCTCCTTCTTCACTGACCTTGGTGTCTGCAGAGCTGTCTCTCTCACATCTTCTCACTCCTCTCTCTGGCTGCAACTGCAACTCCCCTGTAACTTCTTCTCCCTTTCTTAAATATGTTATCCCAGAGGCGCTACCACTGTTGCTGATGGGCTCGGCCTTGGCCAGCGGCGGGTCCGTCTTGGAACCCGCTGGCATTAACTTTATCAGACATAGAGGAAGCTTCTGGCATCTTCTCACAGAAGCCACCCCTGTAGCCCCCCCGCTACCAAAACCTTGCCACGCAAACCCAATACAGGTGTCTAGCTATGTCTGCAAAACTGTTTCCTTTATATCTAATACATACCTGCTCAAACATTTTTCCTCAACTGTAAAAAAATGCTGAATGCGTTCACCCTTTAAAACACACTTTAAGTGTAATTGCCTAGTTTCACAGATTATTTGATCAATGTGCTACTCTGAGGTTGTTTAAAGCCAGAAGCGGTTTTTTTCCAGACTGTTTCTTGCAGAAGGTGGCAAAGAATACCGGTATGTGCCCACCAGAGGGAACTCCTTACTAAGCTTGGCACTTGATAACACTGGTATTCCCCTCTATACCCAGCTTCTCAATAAAAAAATTATAGCTCCACGTTCCTTACATGTTTTCCAGGAAGTACCTTTTGGTGCCTACTGCATAATTTTGTTACATCCTCTACCCCTGTGGAGACAGACCGTCCAAAGTTTACTGGTTTCAGCAACAGTAAAACAAAGATCAAAAAGTCCTAATAATTCAAATTGAAGCTAGCATTTTAGCTCCAAGACTGGAAAAAAGAGAAAAGTTAGAAGCAAATGAAATACAAAGTATGACTTTAGTGTAAATTTAACAGCTAGCTACTTTGCTAATTTGTGTTTCTTATATGGAATACCTAAAGTACATCACAGCCTTCATTGCCATGTGTTCATAGAGATATCGCACTTCCAGCATATTCCAAGGGATATGCTAAACTCTGTATCTATTCCTACAGTCTTATGCATAGCCATTTTGAGATGATGTGAATCATTCTGCAATTCTGGAGGCATCTATATGCCTTTGGAGTTGGGGCTTAAACAATTTGTATAGGTCTATCTGAGCTTGCATGTTTTGCAAAATTGAATGTCCTGTGCCCTGTTCACTCCTCAGTTACCAGGCAGTGTCTAACTTTGTCACTGCAGTTGACGGTTCTTTTTGACGTTCCTTCTGTTAGCGCTGGAAACTATTTCCCCTTTCGGAAATTCAGTCAAGTGCTTGCTGTCCAGTTCAAGCCACGTCTTTTACAGCGCTATTAATACTGTACAGTATATGTGCTATGCAAGCACTCTGCTGTGCTCACAATCTCTGGTGAGCTTTTATTACTCACCTCATTATGAGACGACTATCAGTAGTTGCTGCTATCACGAAGACTACTATAGATAACAATTGCTAGGTGACTGACTGCCTCAAGCAAGCTTCTCTTTTCCATTAATTATCACTGGGGTTTCTGTGTTAATAAGCTACTGCAGTTAGCAATCTAAAAATTCAAGGTCTGACTTTATCCAAGATGGCAATTTAGGATCCATTTGTTTACCTAGGTATGAGCCCACTGAAAAGGTCTATCTAGTTCTTATTAGATCCACCACTGAAATTTCCATAACTCTCCTAATGTCACTTCTTTCTGTTACTATGCTTTCATTATTACTATCATAAGACTATTCTCGATGAATTGTAGAGTAAATCACTAAAGCTAACAGGTCATGTTTTTTAAAATGAAGCTAAAACATTGTCCAGTTAGAACGATCACAATCAATATAATGGCTGTAACACAAACAAAGCTGGCTGTCTATGACAAACATGTCTCTATAAACAGAACATTATTACATTAGTAATGAAGTAGCAGACATCAACAAGATAGCCCTTGTTATTTTCTCAGAGTTCCTCAGGAACAAAGTGACAAGAAGTTCAAATAAAAGCAAAACCCACTTCTCATATAGATCTCTGGAATGTTATGCAACCGTGTAGTATGTGCTTTAGTGCTGTGTCCCACTGGTTATAAATAAAAGTACTTAAAATAGAGCAAGGATACTTGTACCAATGCTAAAACTGGATACAAACAAAGCAAACTTCTATTATATACAAGCAACTTGATCTTGGTACTCCCCTGTTGGAAACTCTAAGATTCTTAAAGAGAAACTGTCTTTCAAACTATAAATTACAGACAAGGTTCAGTGTTTCATCTCTCCAAATCAAATCTGGTGATGTTGATCCCATAGAGACGGAGGGACAAATACAATTTTTTTTAGCTTCAAAAGGATTAAAATTGGTTTCTATTCAACTAAACAGGTTAATTCCTATACTGTCATAATTTATATGGTGAAGCAGTTTTGCTAACTGCTTAGTAAATTAGGTCAGGATGTTGTTTCATGTGCGTTCTTGCAGAAACACTCCCAATCCTCTGCTCTGCTTTGGCTGCTCATTGCTACTCTCGCACCATGCCATTTGTTATTCTGACATAAGTACTGGGGCACCTCCAGGTTGACCCCAATCAAGGAGCTTATCTAAATGAAAATTAATATTTTGGGGGGGAGAGGGGGAGGGCAGCGGAGCGTACTTTAAGCCCAGCTCCCCAACCTATTTTATCATACAGATGCAAACACTTGTGCTGGCCCACGGTAGGAGGTAGTGTGGGGACAGGAATCAGTGGCAGGGAGCAAGGAGAGAGGGAGACTAGATTCTTGTGGTGACAGTGGTTGTTAAAGTCACCCCAAAGTGTACAGAAATCTATAGACTAACGCTACTTAACAAACATCTACAGTAATACCGGTCTGTGCCACAAAGACTACTGTCTACCAAGTTGCTTAGTACAACTTCGTTGTTTCCTTGTGCTCTCCCTCTGTCCATTGCACCACCCTGTTTTGCTTCACTTTATATTTATACTGTGAGCTCTATTAGTTGGAACAATAGGCTATGATGCAAAAAATAGGGGCCTTTTCAATCAACATTTTGTATTCACTCATCAACCGAATAGATAAATGGTTAATCTATGATGATGATCAAGTGAATAGATAGATAATCTAGAACACAGGTGAAAAGCAGAAGAAATGTAATTTCACGTGGATTTTCTCTATCGACCTCTGTGTTGTGGCTGCCCATGTCACAACCGCATAAACAGAACCTGGGCATATTATTCATATTTAAATCAGTAATAGTGGTCCTTCAGCTGGTCTGCATTAAACCCTGAAAGCAACTACATCTCTAGTTTTAGTGAATACTAAACAGAAAACAGGCTGAAACCTATGGGTCCAAAAAGGCCAGGTTATTTTCTCAGCATTTAATGCTTTACTATCTGCTCACTGTCTACAGTTCACAAATGGGATGCTTGGAGTCGGTCCCCTTATCTGATTCCCTGCCTCCAGGACTGCTCATGCACGGCTCTCTTGCTCAAATCTGTGAGTCATCATAAGGCAACTACTGAACTTCTACTACTGAGAATCCAAGAGAACGGTCGGGAGCCTAGAAAGAGCAAAGCCCCATTTACACAAATACATACGCACACACCTTCCCTCTAGAGAGCATATGCCGATGAACTGACAGAATAACATATTTAAAACTATCTGGCAACGCAAGATTGCGCTTCTATAGCGTGTATTTTCCTTCTGTCATGTTTGCTTTGATTTTGACCACACATAGCCATGTTTTTAAATAGCACTTGGAAGGAGAGCCGATGACTTATACTGCCTGTTCTCCCTTTTTTTTCCAAGAACAAGTACAAGCAGAGCCTGTAACTCTTGCCTACAAAGGAAATTGAAGAAAACAGAGCAGTAAGTAAATTAGCAGATAATTGGTCCAAAACAAGCAAAAGGAGGTGCTCCTTTATACTGTGCAGTTAGTATGTGGAACCTGCCACACAATGATATGGGTGCTAAAAGTTAACAATAAGTTCAAGGGGCAACTAGACAAATTCAGCAAACAGAAATCCACTGCTGGTATTCAATACCAAGTTTCTGAAGTCTCTGAGCAGTAAACTGCAGGAAGCTAGGAAAGTATGGCTTCTTGCCTTCACTAGTCTCAGAGTCTTTTTTAGACATTGCTTTTGGCCCCTGTTGGAGGTAGGATACTGTGAGGTCTGTAATTTACCCCTTTGATATATATTTTTATATATAAAATCATGTACATACCTAACTGTATACAGGTGCTTGACTCAAAAGGTTTTCCTGAACCACAAGTAGAACTTTTGACACTATCCCGCACGACATCCTTGTCTCTAAATTGGAGAGACATGGATTTGATGGATGGATCGCTCAGTGGATAAGGAATTGGCTGGATGGTTGCACTCAAAGAGTTGTTGTCAACAGCTCGATGTCCAAGTGGAGACCAGTGATGAATGGCGTTCCTCAGGGGTCAGTATTGGAACTGGTGCTGTTTAACATCTTTGTCAGCTACATGGACAGTGGGATTGAGTGCACCCTCAGCAAGTTTGCAGATGAAACCAAGCTGAGTGATGTGCTTGATACTCTAGAAGGAAGGGATGCCATCCAGAGGGACCTTGACAGGCTTGAGAGGTGGGCCCATGCAAACCTCATGAAGTTCAACAAGGCCAAGTGCAAGGTCCTGCACATGGGTCAGGGCAATCCCAAGCACAAATACAGGCTGGGCAATCAGTGGATTGAGAGCAGCCCTGCAGAAAAGGACTTGGGGGTGTTGGTTGATGAGAAGCTCAGCATGACCCAGCAACGTGCGTTTGCAGCTCAGAAAGCCAACCACATCCTGGGCTGCATCAAAAGAAGCGTGACCAGCAGGTCCAGGGAGGTGATTCTCCCCCGCTACTCCGCTCTCGTGAGACCTCATCTGGAGTACTGTGTTCAGCTCTGGGGCCCCCAACATAAGAAGGACATGGACCTGTCGGAGTGAGTCCAGAGGAGGGCCACGAAGATCATCAGAGGGCTGGAGCACCTCTCCTATGAAGACAGGCTGAGAGAGTTGGGGTTGTTCAGCCTGGAGAGGAGAAGGCTCTGGGGAGACCTTACAGCAGCCTTCCAGTACCTAAAGGGGGCCTACAAGAAAGCTGGGGAGGGACTTTTTACAAGGGCATGTAGTGATAGGACAAGGGGTGACGGTTTTAAACTGAAAGAGGGTAGATTTAGATTAGATGTAAGGATGTTCTTGACTGTGAGTGTGGTGAGGCACTGGAACAGATTGCCCAGAGAGGTTGTGGATGCCCCATCCCTGGAAGTGTTCAAGGCCAGGTCGGATGGGGCTTTGAGCAACCTGGTGTAGTGGAAGGTGTCCCTGCCCATGGCTATGGGGTTGGAACTAGATGATCTTTCAGGTCCCTTCCAACCCAAACCATTCTATGATTCTATGAACTGAGGAGAGGTACTACTTTGTCTTTTGAATCCTTTACACTGAGCAGAAAGATTCAGTAAAGGATGTGTATGTGTTTGCATAGCCCACAGCCGATTCCAACAGCTTCTGTTATAATCTGTTCTGATCCCCATGGCAGTAAAGAGCACTGTATTGGCTTTGTGTGGCAAGGTTTTGGTAGCGGGGGGGCTACAGGGGTGGCTTCTGTGAGAAGCTTCTAGAAGCTTCCCCTATGTCTGATAGCGCCAATGCCAGCCGGCTCCAAGTCGGACCCGCCGCTGGCCAAGGCCGAACCCATCAGCGACGGTGGTAGTGCCTCTGTGATAACATATTTAAGAAGGGGAAAAAGAAAACCGCGCTACTGCAGCCAGAGAGAGGAGTGAGAAGATGTGAGAGAAACAACTCTGCAGACACCAAGGTCAGTGAAGAAGGAGGGGGAGGAGGTGCTCCAGGCGCTGGAGCAGAGATTCCCCTGCAGCCCGTGGGGAAGACCATGGTGAGGCAGGCTGTCCCCCTGCAGCCCATGGAGGTCCATGGTGGAGCAGATATCCACCTGCAGCCCCTGGGGGACCCCACACCGGAGCAGGTGGATGCCCGAAGGAGGCTGTGACCCCGTAGAGAGCCTGCGCTGGAGCAGGGTCCTGGCAGGACCTGTGGCCCCGTGGAGAGGAGCCCACGCTGGAGCAGGTTTGCTGGCAGGACTTGTGACCCCATGGGGGACCCACGCTGGAGCAGTCTGTTCCTGAAGGACTGCACCCTGTGGAAGGGACCCACGCTGGAGCAGTTCATGAAGAACTGCAGCCCATGGGAGGGACTCACGTTGGAGAAGTTCATGGAGGACTGTCTCCCGTGGGAGGGACCCCATGCTGGAGCAGGGGAAAAGTATGAGGAGGAAGGAGCAGCAGAGACAACGTGTGATGAACTGACCACAACCGCCACTCCCCATCCCACTGAACCACTTGGGGAGGAAGGAGGTAGAGAAATTGGGAGTGAAGCTGAGCCTGAGAAGAAGGGAGGGGTGGGGGGAAGGTGTTTTAAGATTTGGTTTTATTTCTCATTATCCTACTCTGATTTGATTGGTAATAAATTAAATTTATTTTCCCCGAGTTGAGTCTGTTTTGCCCGTGATGGCAATTGCTGAGTGATCCCCCTGTCCTTATCTCAACCCACAAGCCTTTCGTTGTATTTCCTCTCCCCTGTCCAGCTGAGGATGGGAGTGCTAGAGTGGCTTTGGTGGGCACCTGGCATCCAGCCAGGGTCAACCTGCCGCAAGCACATCGCAGTGGCACGCTCTTGAGGGTTTTGAGGCTGTTCAGCTTACCCTGAGAGGTGAACAGTTTTCCTTTCGGTGCCTCATAAACAAGAAAAGCACAGGAACCTCTTCAAAGGACTGTTTCTTTTCTCATTCTCTGACCAGGACTTAGAATAGCTTCGAATTTATGCCAATAATTTTAGTATTTGTAAGTATCACATAGATGTGTGCATGCTGTAACAATGTAGCCTAATAAAAATTCATTTCTGTGTGAGCATTTTGTTACATAAACTTAAGTATGGATAAAGGTTATTAAATTAGGCAACAGGAAAGCACCTCTACATACTAGAGACAAAATAACATTTGCATTGCTCCTCTGAGTAAAGCCACAATCTATCACAGAGACAGAGAATCTGATTTAGTATAGTGGTAATTTACAGTTAATGGATTCATGTTTATAAAATCACTTCACGCCTAAGAGAAAAATACACTAAAAAGATTAGTGCAAATAAGTGTAAGGATTAGAAACCGGCCTGAATTACAATTTTTCTTTAGAATTTGAAGAACTCAAGTGTTCAGACAGCGGATCTTGATTTAGGTTCTTTTCTAATAAATACCAGTGTCTGAAATTAAGCAACAGCTTTAAGACACTAACATCTGAATACAATGTATCAGAAAGACAGGGAGAGCAACCATTAATTGATTAGCTCTGTAGCAGTCCATTCTTCATCAGCAAATTCCAGAGTTGAAACGTCAAAGTTCAATGGCATGAGCTCTTGATGCTGCAGCAACAGGCTATAAACTCTGCAGCAACACTGATTTACTGTACCATCATCTATCATCCCCTACATCCAACCCTTCTTGCCTTTGCAAAACCTTACACAACTATGGCTCACAGCTAGAGAAGAACACTGATGTAAGTCTCATGATTCTGATGATGAACTTCTGCCTACAAGAGTAATTAACTGTAAAAAATACAGCTGAGGAAAATTTTCCCCTGTGTTCTCCAACCCTAGTTTGAAATTCAAGTCCTTTAAAGTATCTGACAGCACAGCTCAGAACCTTTTTCTAAAAGTAGTTACCCTCTTCTGAATAGTACATACAATAATGTATGAAACATACTTTGCATAGCATATCTTGACCTTTAGAGAAAAAAAACACAGGATGCAACTACATGGGGTTTCAGTGAGGTACATTTAATCCCATTTAATAGCTCTTTACTACTTGTAAGGCTTAACGCTGCTGGGACCAGGCGACCTTGAAATAAAGGCAGGAAACCTCAGATATCTAATTTGGAATAAGTGGATAGTTCATACTTCGTGGAGCTACAGTTTCAGGCTGTCTGCGGTCAGGGAACTGACACCATCAGTAGTCACTAGCTTATATCCGCAAAGCAAAGAGTAAGGGCTGAAGAGGTAGGACTCTCGAGTACAGTTATGCATTTATGAGCTCCAGCAAAATCCCAGCTGTGGAACCGCAGGGGCCGTGACTCCAGATGACCATAGCTGAACACTGTAGGTAGGTGCGGCATGTGAAAGACTGCCTAAATCTGTGAAATGATTGGTAAACCTAACTTAGCAGCCTTTAGTAACAGCATCTCATGGAGCATTCTGTTTTGCTTGCTAGAATAGGCAGATCTGTGGGAGACTGCACGGAGGGACATGAAAAAGTCCTGGTTGCATATTCTTGACAAAAAAGAAAGGAAAGGAGAAAGAAAACTCGAGCAACACTGGGGAAGAATATATTTAAGTTATGCCTCGCATATGAAGAGATGTCCTATTATGGTCCTGAGACGTTAGCCTTCCGATGTTTAAAGATTAATTTCACTTCAGCTTGTAAAGCTGCCACATTCGGGAAGACATTTTAAAAGCAGAGAAACTTCACACTCTTGCTAGTATTACTCCTCTTCAGTTTATTTTAATTGTACCTTTCTACCTTTTACCACAGTCCTTGTTCATTCTGCTGCGGTTTTTTTCATAAAATGAACTCTGCTTACTGACATATGTGATAATTAACCTCATTTGTGAAATGCTTCTCCCCAAGCACTTTCTTAACTCCTTCACATATTTTTAAATCAACACTCATTAGAGACAATATTGTCACCTACTTTATCCATATTCAAAACCTGCCAGCAGATATTAATATATTGCCTGGAAATAATAATATACAATAAAATTAAAATACTGGAACAAGAACTGAAAAACAATGCGCCATTGTTCGCAATCCTTTGGATTCTCTGTTTTCATGTGTAAAATAAAAGCTATTTAGAGCAGCGATGGGCTGCACTTTACATGGTCTGAGCCTAGAAGATAGCTGTTAACAACAATCAACGAAACCAGAACATGCAGAAAAGGCACCCTACTTTGAAATTCCCCAGGGACTACACACAGGGGAAAAGTTGCACAAACTTTGCATGGAGATACACCAGATTCCAGCAGACAGATAACTATCTACCCAGGTAATCAGGGCTCAAAATCTCTTGCCTTGTAGTTGTAAGAAATAAATGTAGAGGTTTTACCCCTAAAATCCAACAATCCCTACCAGATTATATTTTAAGCAAAAGAAGCCCATCTACCATTTCCATTTCTGATTCTTTGGAATAGAGAGGGTATGTTTACTTTCCCAGAGCACATGGTACGATTTTTTGAGGATGTAGGACAGCATTTGTCTCTCCTCTCTCTGCTATTACCACTCTTCAACTGTCTTTCACCTCTGAGACAGGGAGAAGCCCAGCAGTATAATAAAATGCTCCTTCTGACAGGAATAGGCTGCTGGATTACACCATTCTTAGCTCCTTTCCATTATGAAAAGATCCATCTATGGCTGTTCCTTGGTTCCTGGGAATTAGCCAATATCCTATTTCATCTTTCACTCAACACCATTTTACCACAGCTCATAATCTCGACCGAGGAATCTTGTCAAGTGATTTTAGAAAACATAAATATGCTATCTCCAAGGAATACCACTTATCTGATGCAATATTTTTATGGTACTTAAAAAGGACTTCAGAAAATTAACAAGGCATGCTCTCTTGTTTTCAAACTCTCCTGGCTATTGATAGATAAATCATCTATTTTCAGGGATTCTCCGATTCCTCAAACCATAGAAACTTCACAGTGTTCATATAACAAACAATTTATCAAATTAAAATATTATATATAGTTTTATATAGTTGCTTTTCCACGAACCATTCTTTCCCTTTGAACAATCCACCAACAGAATGAAAGATGGCCACTGAAGTACAAGAACTAGAAATAACACAGGAGGAACACAAGCTATATGTCTAGATGGACCTGCCATACAGAGCTTGGATTCACTTTTCATTTCCAAGAATGCCAAATTTCCATTCACACATTTTATAGCAAGCAGTGCTAAACCTGTACAAAGAGCAGGTCATCTTCTAGCGCTACTGACAATTTTTTAAGTAACAACATGGGTATTATATTGAGCCCAGACAATCATTACTTTCTCTGCAGAGTAAAAAGGGGAAAAAATGAACTACAATCATTATTCTTCGTTAGATTTACTAACCACCTCAAGTAATTAGTTCTGAAGACTGTTTAATTAAGCTTATAAAAAATACATCCACTTCCTATTCCTTTTAAAGCATTCAGTTTTCTTGCCTTTTTTTTTTTTTTTTGACTGAGCTTTCACAGATTACTGGTGGTGCAGAAGAATCAGAACACGACAGGTCCCTAGTTGGATCTTCCTGATGCAAATACCTGATTTTACCTACCATCATCATGAACACACTTCATGAACATGCAACTGTAATTGATACAGAGATTAAGTAGCTATATGGAGACTGAAAAGAATCAGTTCAACATCACCTCTGCAAGTAAAAGGCACTCTAAAGTACTTCAGGCTGTGCAAGCTTAAACTGTATTTAAGAACAACTAAACCATTGCTGTCTATCTCCAGCTCTGTTCTGCTTTGTAGGAGATCTCTCACTGTATTACTTTAAAAATCTGTCTCACAATACAAACTATAAATCTACCTAAAATCCATGTGAGTCTTGATCTTCCAGGAATAAATAAAAAAGTGAACTTATGCTTTGGCCAGTTTTGGTGAAAAAAAAATCCACAACTTAAAAAAAAAAAAAATAACAGACTGGGATGAAGTAAGGTAATTATGTCCACACAAGCTGTCATCAAACAGTGTTTCAAATATTTAGAAACTTTCTGTTAAGGAGAAGAGCACCACAGCTCTAGGCCACTCCACTCAGAAGACTTCGCTGGAGCAGAAGCCAGTGGAGCGGCCACTCCACCTCCTTGCTGAGCGCTGAGCTTTAACTTTCATCGCTTCATTGGTACATTGGTTTCTGTACGCAGAAAAATCAGTGGATGCAAGATAGTCTGATATGTAAATAATAAAGTGGAATATCAACTAGGAGAGAATGAGAAAAAAAACCCTGTCATTTTACTGTAGGAGTTTGTGCAGTGCTTCAATTCCATGCTGATAAAGAATATTAAGCAAATGTATTGGACAATTTTAGAAGGTATCTAATCAACCTATTCAACTGCTTATTCAACATTAGTTAAGCTGTTCAATAGTCCAGGCTCACCCTGAACTGCTTTTTCTAGCAGTAAGCAGAGAGGGAATCATCCCAAAGTCTAAACTTTAGTTTATTATACCAAAAATCAAAATCTCCTCACGTACCACCTGCACACTGCCCAAAGAAAACCTTTCTGTAGAGACGCCTGATATCTCCACGAACAAGACAAGCAACAGAAAATGATCTCTACTCAGAAAACCAAAGTGAAAGCATTCCAGTACTTAATACTAAAGGGAAAAAAAGTATCAAACGATCTCATTTGTGGAAGCAGAAAAAGTAATTCAGATCACCTAGAGCTTTGCTGAATTTAGCTGAAAGAAGCTGGTGTTTGGTATAACTGTTACCCTCTCCTTACCTTGCCACAAATCTCATTGCAGCTTGAGTCTAGAGTGATATCTTTGGAAACACAGCCAGAAACACATTTCCTTATCCACATTTCATGCATATTGTATAAAGTTTCCCACTTCCTTCTTTTTATGTGACCTAAATAAAGCAAAGAATTTTGGTCTTGTAAGCAAAGAATGAGCTTTTTCTTTTTTCTAAAAATACTTTACATTTTACCTATAAATAAGTAATAGTGACATGAAGCATCTGGGCCAAGTTCACTGTACTAAAACTAGTTCAGCTATCCAAAAAAGTGAAAAGACTAATTTAAAGCTACCTTTAGTTGCAGAATGGATGAATTTCTTACTGAAGTACGTTTTGTGTCCCCTTAAAGCTCTGCAATGCCTGGCACTAACTGAAGTTAAAAATAAGGTGGATGAACTCAGCTCTTTCTTTTTGAGGTCTGCATTCTTTTGGATATTGTGTTTTCTGTTTCTCAAAACATAAGACAATAACGGAAAAGACTACTGGGGGAAAAGGACAGGCATTATGAGAGCCTGAGAAGAATCATGCAGAAGAGAATAGACTTCTATTATCCGTTATGAGAAAATTTACACAAACAGTTAAAGAATTAAGAGCAAATTAAAAATAACTTCAAGACTGAATGAAAGGAAAAAATGAAATAAAGCAGAACCAGCGGAAACAACAGACACAAAGAGATGACCATTCAATGTTCCCTATAAAAACTCATTCAATTTTACCTTTCTCCTGATTAATGTATTTTGTATGGAGAACAGCACAGTGCCCCAGAATTACACACAAATACAAAATGTAGGGACCTTGTTCTCAGGTCTTCATATACAAGTTGTACTATTTCTTCCTGTTCTCTGTTCATCTGTTTCTACATTGGTCTCTAACTATGAGTCTTACAAACCTTCTGACAATCAGGCCAGAGATTTTAATTGAATTTGTTGTATTTCTTTTTAGTTTATTCCATGCTATAGACAGGTCAGTAATAGCAAAAGTATGCTTATATGCTGTGTCAGCCTCATCTTTTCCAAGAAAATCAATGTGTTTTCATTGCTATAGCACGGAGAAAATAAGTTTAATACGTTACATTCCCTTTGTCTGTGTCATCAACCGTAACGGTCTGTTTATCATGGTGTAACTCTTCAGTGTTCTTTGCATAACTGTTCATGTATACTGTACCTCTGTTGAAATTGTTGCTTACTGTAATTGCTAGAGCAATCATGACAGCTTTACAATAGCAATAACGAACTTGTTGAAAGAATGCTAAACTTATTGCAAATTGATTAGAGAAGAAAAACAATCCCAAGACAGAGACCACATATTTCGTTTCACTTCTGCTGCCTCTGACGTACAATTTTTCAAGTTTTTGACTCATTTCAATTAATAAAAAAAGAGAAGCAAACATTAAAATAAGGCAGGGAAAGGAAAAATATTTTTAAAGGAGTTAAAATCAGAAACAAATAATCAAAATAAATAATATCAAATATCAAACAATATCATTGAAACAACATCAACAATATCAGTCTTCACTGGAGATTTTTTCTTAGAGAAAAAAAACCTGAATGAAGTCTAAGAGAGTCTTCTGACTAGGACTTGCTGGACTGGCCCATAAAAAATTGGTTGAATGACCTAAAAGGGTTGTGTTATCATTCCACAGCTGTATCAGGAAGCACTGCTGACAAGAAGGAAAATAATGTAAGAAATTTGACTCATAAACATACTTCTCATGCTGGCACCTGGATTATTTAAGGCACTTAAAAAATGACAAGATGGCAGTCAGTTGATCCAAAGGGGAAAAATGTTCTTTAAATAGGGAAGAGCATGAGAAAATTCAAGGAAAAGTTAACAACCAGGACCTCAGGTCAGGAAATTACTCAAGAATACAAACTCAGTTTCCTGAAGCAGTATATGATCTTGGATGCTTCTCTGCAAAACTAAAATCCATGGGTGTCAGAGATGGCCTGAATTTGGATCATACACACTCCAGGAGAGTGCACTGTCGGGCCCTTTCTGGCTGCATGTCCCCCTTCTCCTTTTCCAACATTAGATCAATATTTTTCCACAAAGAAAGGAAAAAAGAAAGAAATAAAAACATGCTAGTCTGCTCTGTTCAAACTCTATGTTCCTTGTTTTACTTGAAGAACTCTTGTGCCCTACAAAACATTTCATTGGATTTCAGTGCCAGTGAAAGTACCCTGTCCAAACTCATCACATCTGCATATTCAGAGAGTAGGGAATTCTCACACTATACCACCAAACAGCTACAGAGATACAAAGAAAAATAAAACTATCTTTTGTATTATCCATTCCCAGAAGTACAGAGACTAGCGAGGTGGTCTAAATGTGCTTCTCCAGAACAGTGAAAGATCTACAGATCTGTCGATACACATCTTTGAAATGCCACTCCCCAATAGCCATGCTGCACAAGCTTGTACGTAGGAATCCTTGTGGATAAATGGACTGCAAGAAAGGAATGAATATACAGCTCCTGGTTGAAGCTTCAGTTCCTCGCTGGCATAACAGGATTACACCGGTTCTACTCACAATTGTACTGCTACCATTCAGGGTCTCTGTGTGCAGCACAAAAAAGTCAATGAAATAGCAGGTGGTGAAGCATTTCGGTTATTATTTTCACATGAAATCATGTGCAACATCAAGGACTGTCGTGGTTTAACCCCAGCCAGCAGAGAAGCACCACGCAGCCGTTCCCTCACTTCCCACCCGCTCCCAGTGGGATAGTGAGCAGAATCGGGGAAAAAAGGTAAAACTTGTGGGTTGAGATAAGAACAGTTTAATAACTAAAGTAAAATATAATACTAACAATAGTAATAATGAAATATAATAGAAATAATAATAATTGTAATGAAAAAGAATATAACAAAAAAAAGAAGAGGGGAAAAAAGAAAAAAAAGGAAAAAAAAAAAAAGTGATGCACAATGCAATTGCTCACCACCCGCTGACCAACGCCCAAGCAGTGATCCACCCCTCCCAGCCAACTCCTCCCAGTTTATATACTGGGCATGACGTTCCATGGTATGGAATATCCCTTTGGCTAGTTCGGGTCAGCTGCGCCGGCTCTGCTCCCTCCCAGCTTCTTGCACACCTGCTTGCTGGCAGAGCATGGGAAACTAAGAAAATCCTTAACTTAGGATAAGCGCTACTTAGCAACAACTAAAACATCAGCGTGTTATCAACAGTATTCTCACACTAAATCCAAAACCCAGCACTGTACCAGCTACTAAGAAGAGAGTTAACTCTGTCCCAGCCAAAACCAGGACAATGATGTATAAGGAAACAGTCTGAACATGTTGTTTTCTTAGATTGCCAAAATTCATGTTACCTTGTACCCAGGAAAGGCTTCTTACATCTATTATCACTGCCACAAAAATACTGAAAACATGCAAGCTGACCTCCCAGCTGAGTTAGTCTTTCGGGGGTGGTGGGGGGGGAAGAAAGTAAATTGCAAGAAAGAAACTTGCAGATGTCACTACCCGGAACTTGGAACTGACCTGGACATCCATAATCTATTTGGCTTTATATCTGTTAGCTGATTCTGTTTCTCTCAAAAAAGTAACAATTTAAGTTGATTCTGCTTCCCTCAAAACAGCAGCAACTCAAATCCAAAACCTGCAGACAACAAAGGAAAAAATTCCCATTGATGTTAACACATTTGGGATAGGACCAAAGGAACTTAACGGATGAAGCAGCTTATTTTCTAGGGGAGCATCTTTTTTTGTCCTGAAGTTCATTAGTGAGGAAATGAAAGGTTTTGGTGACTGCAGGCATGGAGCAGAACCTGAATATTAACTTGGGATTCTCTGCAGGCCCACCAGCACAAAGTTTAAAAAAGTCTTAAGTGCTTTGCTCAGCATCAAAAGGACACATTTTAATCCTGATCTTCAAGGTCACAAGCTAGTTGCCAAATTGCCGTTTTTGTGCCTTAAAAGGAAAAATAAGTCTCGTGTTAGCATCTCATACTTGGTGTTAGCAGCCCTGTAATGTAACAATCAATTTCTGTCTGCTTTCGCTTCTGGAAACAATATCATTGTGTCACCAGATCCCCGAGCAACAGTATGCTTTTCTTCAGGCTTTGCAAAAGCAAAACTATTAAGAGACTGAATAATAAATATCATAAAATATATTTGGAGTAAAATGCAACCTCTTACATCTATCTGGCAGTAGGCACTGCTATGTCTAGGGTGGTTTTTTGTTGAACACTGTCAGAAGCTAAATAATGTTCCCAAATCGCCTGTTTTGCTAGGATTAAAGAAGTTTGTCCTAAATGCCGTCCTTGGTGAAGAACTAATAAATGTCCTGTGTTTTGTGAAACATCACTTTTTGTGTTCTACTTCCTGAGCTTCTGAAATTGCTTTTGCAATGGGCAGCCACAGCTCTTTGCATGAGGTACCCATATCTGGTTATGACTGCGTACACTGAAACCCCTTCTGACACTATGCGAGAATAAAAACTCACATCCATTTCATGTGCACTGAATTCAATGACGTGACAAAAGTTATTTGAAAATACTATGCATAAGTAAATAAATTTCACTCATTTTATGAGAAAGGTTTTGCCCTTATGATTATTTACTGATGTAGCATCTAAAGCCTCCTAATTCTTATTTTGCTGGCTGCTCCACAGACACCCAGGAAGCCTCAGAAGAACTTAGAGGAATCTTGATCTATACCTTTATGAGCACCATCCATCATGATAACATTTTGTCAAAAATGAGAAACTGGCAATCAAAACCAGCCATCAACTATCACAGCTGTCACTGGGTTCTCTATATATGCTCTGTCACCTCGATCCATCTTATGGCAAGGCTACGAGCAAGCATGTACGAAAATACAGGCCTCATATGATCGTTAGCTACCTCGCGTCTCTGTAAGTTTCAATTTTGAGAGGTTTCACAGAACATTCTCTCATGATAATGCTTTATCATCTCAACTTCCAAAGTTAGCAGCTCAATTTGTGGCTCAGCTTATAAAGGGACAAAATTCAAACTGCCTGCCCTCTGTACGACCACTCCTGCTGGGACGACCTGCCTCACCAAGACCTCCTGCTGCGGCCACTTACCCAGGCCCTGTGATGCCCCACGGTGAGTCAGAGCAGGGGAGACATAATCCTCTTTACGGACCTGAAATTTCCTTTAATTACATACTTCTATTTTTATTGTCTTGCAGGTGTCCTTAGTATTGTGTAACTTCAGAGTAAAAACTGGTTGTGCAGGGGCATTCATGTGTGAGCACCTGCCAACACAACACAGGGCAACCCCACAAGTATCTCTCTGCTTAAACTTCTCTAAATATCTTGTCAAGCTGTTCATTAGAGGGCATTATAGGCTGCTTGCTAAAACTACCATATACACACATTTTAGGCCATAGCAAATTTCTGTTCACCAATGGATTCCATTTCATTCCTTTAACACCTATATTTGAACCTTTTCACTTTTAGATAGGGGAAATGAGCAAGGAAGGGATGCGTATGCATTGGGTGTTAACAGGGTGTGCAGGAATCAGGATGTGAAAACTGATGTCTAAGGAACAAGTACTGTAATTGTTCCTTACGTTCAATGCTGAAGTCCAGACACTGGGCAGTAACTTGGGAGAAATATCTAAATATGTCATCAAATTCAAGTCACAGATTTAGCAGAGCTTGGTATGCTTAAATCCATAACTTTATCAGTTTTATTTCTAAATTAATGCTTTGGTTTTTAATTACAATTCAAAGAACGACAAGTTCCTTACCACCTCTTCTTTTGATTTTAATTGTTAAATGTTCTTAATAGAATTTAGCAAACTAATCTTTAATCACTTTCCTTTGAATGGTTGTAGAATTTTTGAAGGACTGTTTGGAAGCCAGCAACTCTGCCTAGAAGGACCAAATTAGCCTTTGGGCCTCATACTGTTACACAGAAGATTTCAACACACCTGAGCAGAATGCCCCAGGCATTTCCAAATACTCCCTGAAAGGACTCAGGACTATGACTCATTCATGTTTCTACTACTAATGAGATCTGGAGGGAGCTCTTTTGTCAAGCGTGCTCTCCTGTTGTGCATAGTCTACATTACTATACTAGATCTTTCTGACTTAAGCTGCACAAGAAATCCACTAGTAAGAAACATATTGTATGTCAGTATGGTGCAGTTTTCTTCAAAAAATTTAAACATTAGTCACTCAGCACAGTAGAAAATAATCTGATGGCTTTTAATGAAGTATACTCATGTTGACACCAGAATTGACTTGGAAAATGAGATAATGTCTAATCATATCCATTATGTGTGACACAATCAGATGGGATTGATTTGACTAAATATAGATGTACACAATGCAGACATCTGCAACTGAGCTAGGCACCCCAAAGATCCAACACTGTTGATGGACAGAAATAAGCCCTTCCACAGCATGATTCATCACCCCAACATCTAAATTGAATTGCACATTAGAAGTGCCTATTTATCCCCACTGATTATAAAATGAGCTAAGCGTGCCTAGTTGAGATGTAGATACCTACATATACTTCACTAAAGTTATCTGAGAAGATTAAGACTTGTTCGTGTTCTGACTCAGGTCTACACTAATTGGTTCAAGAAAGGTATCAATCACCTCTGTTCACAAACCTTATCTTGCCAACACCCTTAAATCATTTTGACTATAACAGCATTGCCTCTCGAACCTGAAGCATACTACACATTTTTCAAACTGTGCCCCTCTATCTATAAAGCAGAATACAGAGAATTATGCTTGAAGTCGTACCAGAAATCAGATTTAAAGCATGGATACCAGAGGTTTACATAAGAACCAATGCCCTCTTAAAAACATAGTTTTCTGATATTCAATCTAAGCTCTTGCAAAAGGTCAAATAATGCTGTGAAAATTTCCCAGGCAGTTGCATTTGTACCATGTCAGCATAAGCTAGATAAAGCCAAACATCTCTTTGGATCTGATCCAAGTGTCACTGACTTGTGTGGGAACTGGTCTGGACCTTTAATAGTCAAAAAGGGTCTGAAAAGTCCTGTGATGAGATGAAGTAATACTATCTGTTTGGAAGAGATGAATCACTATTAAAATAAGCAGCCATCTTACTTTAGTTACCACACTGTATTAGAACATCAATGTTAAAAAAAATACAAAACACCTAAACAAAAACTAAACACCCCCTCCTCCCCCCGCAAAAAAAAAAAAAAAAACCAAAAACAAACAAACAAACAAAAAAAAAATCCAGAAAAACCCAACCAAAAAAACCCCGAAAACCCAACAGGGATAAAACTCTTATTCCATCAAAGACAATAGAAGTTTTGCTGCTCACTTTAATGAGGCTGGGGTTTCACTGTATGACTTGGCAATGATCAAAATTACAACTCTTAAAAGACAAATGTATTCTACTTTACTGCACTATGTAAAACATAAGTCAATCTGTGCAAATTTAGAAAAATTTTGCATATCACATTTTTGGTAGAGGTGTGCACTTGACTTTAACCCTATAATTAAGATATAAATGTTCACAGATGGGATCCCAGATAGAGAGGATGAAGCTCATTCATTTGGTCGGCAGCCAGCTGAATATGAGCCAGCAGTGTGCCCAGGTGGCCAAGAAGGCCAACAGCATCCTGGCTTCTATCAGAAATAGTGTGGCCAGCAGCACTAGGGAAGTGATTGTCCTCCTGTACTCAGCACTGGTGAGGCCGCACCTCGAATACT
Source organism: Gymnogyps californianus (assembly GCF_018139145.2). NCBI lineage: Eukaryota > Metazoa > Chordata > Aves > Accipitriformes > Cathartidae > Gymnogyps > Gymnogyps californianus. The sequence goes on from NC_059471.1 coordinate 14,745,109, forward strand.
GTGTTCAGTGTTGGGCCCCTCACTACAAGAAAGGCATTGAGGTGCTGGATCGTGTCCAAAGAAGAGCAACAAAGCTGGTGAAGGGTCTGGAGCACAAGTCTTATGAGGAGCTGCTGAGGGAACTGGGGTTGTTTAGCCTGGAGAAAAGGAGGCTCAGGGGAGACCTTATCACTCTCTACAGCTACCTGAAAGGAGGCTGTAGCAAGGTGGGTGTCAGTCTCTTCTCCCAAGTAACAAGTGATAGGAAGAGAGGAAATGGTCTCAAGTTGCAGCAGGGGAGGTTTAGATTGGGCATTAGCAAAAATTTCTTCACTGAAAGGATTGTCAAGCATTGGAACAGGCTGCCCAGGGAAGTGGTGGAGTCACCATCCCTGGAGGTATTTAAAAGACGTGTAGACATGGTGCTTAGGGACATGGTTTAGTGGTGGACTTGGCAGTGTTAGGTTTGCGGTTGGACTTGATCTTAAAGGTCTTTTCCAATCTAAATGATTCTATGATTCTATTTCTCTCACTTTCAGCTTGCCATACTGTTTTGTTCATTCACAGTTCTTGATCTCATATGCCAGGTGCAGTGAGCTGTTGGGATCACAGGGAAGGCTAATGAGCTGCCTCTGGCACACTGGGTCCCGATGAGAATGACAGGCTTCAAGTGTCTGCAATACAAGTAACTTCCCAAGAAGATATAGACTCCTCCCTTTTAATGCAGGAAACAAGAGCTGAAATAATTGTTTTATGCTCAGAATGGGACACATTATGTAAGGCTATAGAGAAACAGAATGGCAGGTGCTTTCTGCTGTGCGCTCCATCGTCCTGGTCCTGGTCCTGTCCCTGTCCAGACTGAGTACCTGTCTGGAGCATGCTATGGTTGCCTTCCAGCCAGCAGACTCATTTTCTTTCTTTGGAAGCCTCAAGACATGGGAGGGAAATGTGAAGAAAATTATAAGTTCTTGGGTCTTGTTCTGACATGGAGTTAAGAGTACCGGTGGGATGCACATCTGGGAACTGGGAAAAGCTCTAAGACTGCATCTGCGCTAAAAAGTGAAGTGTGCTGGGGCCACTGAAGTGAACTGGCGCTGAACAGCCCACGACCCTTTATTAAACTCTGTTAGTTACCAAAACAAGGTGGCATCATTCAGACTACCTAATGGAAATTTTCTATGGCCTGGGTTAACTCCTGAGCGGTGCGTGGGAATATTTGGGAGTGCTAGTTGGCTTAGCCCACAAACATACCATGCTAACAATTTAGCCGTACAGATGACTGAGTTCTGCTGCCCAGGAACATTCCCTGGCACTTATTCATTTATTAGTACAGACATAGCCTAAGGACTCTAGCCATTGAGCAGAGACTCTTTGTGTGAGATGCTGCCCAGACACATAAGAAAACACAGTCCCTTTGTGATCAACAGGTTTACGAGGGAGACAAAAATATAAATTTCATTTCAATTCCTAGTACCTACTGATTCCGTTTGCAGGTGTTTTGTGAAATTCCTGAGTACTCACAAAAAGTTGAAAAAAGGCACATTGGGTCCTGAAAGAAAAATGTGGAGAGAGCAGATGCCCAAGAATAACCCTAATAAAGCTCCTGTGTTTCCAAAACAAATAATAAACCTTGCATATCCCAGGAAACACTGCCAGCTGACTGACAAGATTTCCCTCCCCTCCCCCATATATTTCCAAGGACAAGCGATGAAACAAAACAAAGAGGAGGAAAGAACGCTGTGCAGTTATTGATGGATTTGAGAGGAGAGGGAGACAAAAAAGCATGAGGTCTCACAGCCATTACAAATGTATAATGTTCCTAAAACCAAATAAGTCCTTTCTACCAGAAGCAGCAGCTTTTTTCCCAGTCTTTCTTAAGTCCTTTTTAATCAATTCAGATTTACACCTATTAGAAAAAATTTAGCCATCTGTTTTTTCTGGACATGCTGTTTGCAATGTAAAAATGTAAATATTATTTTACAATTAAAAGGTAGTTGTAACCTAATAAAAAGAAGGGAGGGATCTGCACTAATGCATACGTGAAACTTGCAGATTCTGTAAACAGGAGGGAGTTTGAAGAATGGAAAATTAAAACAATTGAAAGAAACTGAAACCTCAACCAACAATGGTATCTCTAAACACTACAATTGTTAAATGATATGTTAAGCTATTTTCTAGAAAATGAATCAAAGTGAGGAAAAGTCACCCAAAAAGGACAGCACAGCGATTTCAGCCTAACTAATGGCCACGTCTGGATCCTTTGGGTCTTTTGAATCCTCCGATCTAGGCAATTTGCAGTCTTTTACCTGTTCATGAAGGTAAGCACTGAGCTGAGTGGAAAAATAGAGCAGTAAGAAGAAACAAAGGCTTTGAAAATGTTCTTAAATGAGAAATCAAAACAAAACTGCAAGGAAAGGAGTGTTTTGGTGGGGGCAAAAGATTGTAATCAATATGTTATTGATAAGTGACAGTTCAGTGCCTTAATTATAGTTAAGGTAATGGTAGAAGAAGAATAGATCATACACCTGTAATCACTGGAGATTCTCCTTTTTCCTCATGTAGAAGAAACAGCCACGTTGAAGTTCCTGGGTACATACATTAATGGACATCAGAAATGGCACTCTGGCATCTGTATAATCTTTGCCTGCAAGCGAGCACTTGTTCTGCTGATTTTCTAAGCTGGCCTGATGTGAACCTCCACCAATTGCAAAGCTGAGTAACCACAGCTAACCCGAAAGTTCAGTCTGAGCCATCTGCCTTCCAGCTGAGCTCGTAACCCAAATGCTGCACCATACCAACGGCATTTATGAGTTAAGAGCAAGTTCAGGCCAAGCTGGCATCCACATGTGAAGGACTGTGTATACATATGCATGCAGAGGTTCTCTGTGGGAACAGTAAGCCATCTATACCATGCATATGAAAGACCTGATTTTGTAGACAGCCAAAAGCATTAAGTGCATATATGCTGATAGTACCTGCAGAATTAAAATGAGAATGCCAAGTAATTTCTTATGAATACTGAGCAAGAGGCTACTAATAATTTTGAAGTTAGATTCTTGAAGTTCCATGAAGTATGACATTTTTAGCTAGGCAAGGATCTTTCCCACATTTTTGATAGCACAGAGTGAATTTGAATTGGTTATACAGAAGTATAAATCCTTGTACCCTGTCACCCCAGAATCTCAGTGGTGCTATGTAATCCTCAGGGAATGGTTTTGGGGAACGTTCAAGAAAACTGCCTTCACTTTTCAGGTGTGAATTTACTGGAGGAGGATTGCCTCATTCTCACATTTTATTGCAGTGCTGCTTGTTCTTAGATTACCATGAAACATTGGATATACTCATTCAAATCCAGGCTCATGCAATAGAAGTTATTTATATGAAAAGATGAATCTTGAACAACTTTCTGATTGAAGTTCTTTTTACTTATCTGCTGAAAACAGAGTCCTAAGACAGTCAGCCACAAATGCCTATGAAAATTGTAAACTAAAAAAACCTACTTTTGAATCTGCGGTTTGAAATTAAAGAACATTTTTAAAATGGAATAAAAGTATTTCATAAAGTATTTGAAAATCTCTTCTATAGGGTTTGAAAGAGGGTATTAGGTGGCTTCTCATGTTGGAGGTAATCCAGTAGTGATAGAACGTGAGGGGCTTTTCAAGACTCACCATTATTCATCTAGCAAGTTTTTCTGTCCTTCAGGATCAATTAAACTTTAGACTGACAAGCCTTGTTCCTGTTACTATTTGCAGACTTTAGCTATGACCTGTCTCGACATCCTCTTTCAGAATATTTTCTGGTTTACCTGTTTTTAACAAGGGGAATGTCCATACCACACACAACAGTAAGAAGATAATTTGTGTTTAATAAGCAAAAATTCCCACAAGAAACTTTTGGACAGCACAAATAAACATTTATGAACCTCACATGCATCTTGACCTGTGGGTGATACTTCTTTCAGTCATGATCTGGCTGCTATCTAAATCTTCAGGAAATCTCATTCCATGATCCTTTGCACAGAAGCAATTTTCATTTTCTGCAAACCAGTATTTCTACATAGTTAATACAGCCAACCTCCCATTAGCAGCGTATCAGCACTCTGGGATTACGAAGATAATGAAGAAGCTGTGACAATATGCACAGTGGGAGTGTGCTGCAGAGACATACAGCTTGCACTGCACAAAGCCAGCCTAGAGCTACCACGCTGGCAAGAAACTGAAGTTGTTGAGTCTATAGGACTCCTGCAACGTTCCAGCACTCTGGGATACACGAGAAATGACTGACTCCAGCACTGGAGCAAACATGGGCCAGTACATACACACCACGCAGGATCCAGCTACTACGTCTCTCTGGCAATGCTGACTGGTGCCGAGATGGTCATTCTGCAGGAGCCAGCTGTCCTGGCTCATGAGCTCCAGTTCAGAACGAGCCACGGCAAAGTAGGTGTTGTGGTTTAACCCCAGTCAGCAACTCAGCACCACGCAGCCGTTTCCCCCTCCCCCTCCCAGTGGGGTGGGGAGGAGGAAAGGAAAGGAAAAAAAAAGTAAAATTCGTGGGTTGAGATAAGAACAGTTTAATAACTAAAGTAAAATATAATACTAACAATAGTAATAATGAAATATAATAATAATGGTAATGAAAAGGAATGCAACAAAAAAAAAAGGGGGGGGGGGGGGGGGGGGGGGGGGGGGGGGGGGGGGAGGAAAAAAACCAGTGATGCACAATGCAATTGCTCACCACCCGCTGACCGATGCCCAGTTAGTTCCCGAACTGCGATCCACGCCTCCCGGCCAACTCTCCCCTGTTTATATACTGGGCATGACGTTCCATGGTATGGAATACCCCTTTGGCTAGTTCGGGTCAGCTGCCCCGGCTCTGCTCCCTCCCAGCTTCTTGCACACCTGCTTGCTGGCAGAGCACGGGAAGCTGAAAAGTCCTTGGCTTAAGATAAGCGCTACTTAGCAACAACTAAAACATCAGCGTGTTATCAACATTATTCTCACACCAAATCCAAAACACAGCACTGTACCAGCTACTAGGAAGAAAATTAACTCTGTCCCAGCCGAAACCGGGACAGTAGGATACCTCCATCCAGAATGAGGTGCCCATTACTGCAGAACTACATCAATACACAGATTTAAACTTCAGCACTACAAATGCAAAAACTTCATAAGTAGTCTCAAACTTACAGAGAAGGTACCATATAGAGGGGTGCTGTTTAAGAAGTACTGTATAGAGGAGTTCATGGAAGTAAAACATCCACTGGAAATACTGCATACAGTAAAAAAAAAAAAATTTTTAAAAATCATAAATTCTACCTATAACACTGTGAATAACTTTTCAATGAAATACTATCATACAATAAATTCATAAGCGTTGCTCAGGCCAATTTCTCTTTTTTGTCACCGTGACATATTTTGATTTTATTAGAAGGATTCAAGAACACATTTACACTTCTATTGTACAACTATAAATACATTCTTTTTCAGTGTATTGTCAGAGATTATTTTTTTCAATGGTTACATTGTGGCTATAATATGCAGCTAAATTAAACTGTCACGGGAGATTTATTTATTAAGACTAAGTCAAAACTCAGCATTGAGTAAATTCCAGAGAGTTATGGCTCCCTCCCAACCTGCATATTTGGTTTCTTTCCTATAAAACCAAATGGAGACAGGAGGGGCATGGGGAAGATGGAGGTGGGGAAAGGACACTGCGATCCTGGAAGCTTCCAAGCCATGTTTTAGATGCAGGGCTTTGGAAGTGTGCACGGACCAGTTTAGACAGAGTAAAAGAGAATCAGCTACTCCTTCAGGCTTTCCTTCTAGAATCAGCATGGAGCAAACTTAAGTCCAATGGAAAACTTCTGGAGCAAGGAAAACCAGTATAGCAACAGAGGCATGGGGGGATCAGACAGACCACTTGTCTCTTACCAGCAATGAACTCTCTATTTACAGCTTTCCCAGATCAGGACTGGCTGAGTACTTGGGGGAACACACACACACACACACTTAAATTTCTCTATCATTTGTTCTGTATCTTTCCCCTTTTTACAGTTAAAGAAAGTCTGCTTTTGCAGAACAAAGAAATGTGTTATTTTCATTGGCACTAACTGGTACAGCGTATTTCACGATTTTAGTCAACTGCTTGCATGGCAGGCCTGTGAGACTAATCCTCAGCTAACTCTACGCTAGTAAAAATGAATGTTTCAGGTCACTAATGCCAGTTGGCATCTAGTAGCTCACAACTACGACCACTGTGCTCAGTTCCAGTAAACTCTCTCACTGTTGAAAACAGAGTGGCTGCATGAAAACCAACAACTGGGAACAGTTCCAGCAACACTTTTAATTCCCAAACTGTGAAGGGAATTGTTTGGGAGACTGTACATGGCCTAGGCAAAAAGCACGCCAGGGAACTTTCCAACTTGTTACTCACAAACAAAGAATTGGTTAAAGATACAGAAGTCAACGACAGCCTTGTCTGCAGGGACTGTGAGGTGCAGTTCAAAACCCCGAAAGAAGGCAGCAAGACAAACAGCAGAATTAGAGCCCTGGACCGCAGGAGAGCAAACATGAGCTTGTTCAGACACCTGCTTGGCAGCATCCTGTAGGAGGGCAAACAAGTCAAGGAGAACTCGTTGATCTTCAGGACACCCTCCTCAAAAGTATGAAAACAGTCCTTTGTGATGTACCAAAAGTCAAACAAGCACAGTAGAAGGCCAGCATGGATGAACAACAAAGTCCTGACTGACCACAGGTACAAAAAGGAAGCATAGGGATAGTGGAAGAAGGAGCTAGCTATCCGAGTGCAATACAAAGATATTGCCCAACCACACAGGGATGGAGTTAGGTAAACCAAAGTTCAGGTAAAGTTAAAATTAGCAAAGGATAAAAAGCAACTAGAAAGGCTTTTACAGATACAATGGTGAAAAAGGAAGGCTAAAGAGAACGTGGGTCCATTACTCAACAGGCAGCCAACCCAGTGGCATGAATAAGTCTGAGGTACTTGGTGTTTTCTTTGCCTCGGTCTTTACCGGCAAGGTTTGTCATCAACCCCTCAGATCCCTCAGCCAACTATCAGAGTCCGGGGGAGTGAAGCATTATCTACATTACGAGAAGATTAAGTTGGGTCAATTGAATATACATAAGTCCAATGGATCACATCAGACACATCCTTCGCCAATACCATTGCAAGGTTGCCCTCTACTGTTTTTGAAAGGTTTTGGCAACTGGTAAAGGTTCCTGATTCTTGACTAGAAAAAGGCAAATGTCACATCCACTTTCAAAGCAGGGCTTCCCCAGAGGTAGGATATGCAGAGCTGTAGGCTAGTCAGCCCAATCTCAGTTCCTCAGGAAAGCTATGCAGCAAATTCTCCTGGAAGATACTTCCAGTACACGAAGGATAACAAGGTGACTGGGAATAGCCAGCATCTATTTACTAAAGGGCAAATCATACCTGACCAATTTGATTGCCTTCTGTGACAATATGATGGGCTCACCACACTGAGGTAGAGCAATGGCTGCCACCTACCTTGGTTTTAGCAAGGACTTCAACATGATCCCACAATGGGATAGACAAATTGGCAGGATATGGTTTGGAGAGGGACATGATAATGTGAGCAGAAAATTGCCAGGATGTTTGGGCTCAAAGGGTAGTGATAAGCACTACAAAGTCCAGCTGCAGCTGGTTACCACTGCATCCCTTCAGGAATGATACTAGTGCCAATAGTGTTTAATGTATGACATGGATGATGAGACAGAGCACACCTTTAGCAAGATGGCGGGAGTGTTTGATACACTGGAGAGTAGGGCTGCTATTCAGAGGGTAGACTAGAGAAATGGGCCAAATGGAACATCATAAACTTCAACAAAGGCAATTGTAAAGTCTTATGTCTGGGATGGATTAACCCAATGCAACAAGCTGGAGGACAACTGGATAGAAAGCAGCTTTCCAGGAAGGATCTGAAGGTCCTCAAGGTAAAGAGGACTCAGCAATGTGCCCTTGTGGCAAAGGCAACCAACCATATACAATGCTGTATCACCAGGCATGCTACCAGCAGGCCAAGGGAAGTAATTCTTCCCCTTTATTGGGCACTGGTGAGACTCTGTTGGGCAGATCTGGAGTGCTGTGTCCAGTTCTGGACTCACTAGGACAAAAAAAAAGACATGGACATACTGGGGCGAGTCCAGCGAGTGCTCAAGGGTGCTGGAGCACAAGAAATGAAAGCAGAGATTGAGGAAACTGTGCTTAGTCAGCTTGAAGAAGAGAAAGCTGAGGTGGAGAACTTACTGCTTTCTATAAAGACCTACTGGAAGGATATAAAGATAACTAAGCCAGACTCATCTCAGAAGTGCACAGTGAAAGGACAAGATGCAATAGGCAGAAGTTGCAACACAGGAAATTCACATTTGGTATAAAGAAAGAATTCTTCCCTGTGGAACAGCGTGGCCAGAGAATTGGTGGAATTTCCACTGCTGGAGACCGAAACTGTTCAAACTCAGCTGAACAATGCCATGAGCAACATGATCTAGTTGGACCTTCTCTGAGCAGGGGTTTGGTCTAAATGACCTACACAGGTCCCTTTCTGCCCACACTGTTCTATGATTTGGTGATTCTATGAACAATTTAATAGTATAGACGACTGCATTCCAGTACCCAGCAATGTTTCCAGAAGCTGTTTCATTTACCGTTATAAAGGTAGCCTCCCTTTCCACCTAGAAAATGAATAAATAAGTATATTTTGGAAGCACAGAAACATAAGAAACAGGAACTGTTTCTGAGAGGCAACTTCTTTTGCAAATGATTGAACAGGGACCCAATCATCCCCGGCAAATGTGTGGTAATAAATTATTAGAATTCAAGAAAAGAGCTCTTGAGAAAAGATTGAAGGAGCTGGATTGTTTATTCTCAATCTGGGAAGACTTCCATTATACAAAAAAGTTTTCAGATAGGTAATGCTTCAAAGAGGAAAGGAATAACTATTCCCTTGGACTAGGCAAGGAGTTACACCAAGAAAAACTGTAAAAGTTAAACATATGGAAACCAGAACTCAACACTCTATTGCCTTCCACTAAACCAATTTCTTCAATTACAACAATCTTTTCCAACTTAACAAATAATTTCCTATATGACATTATATCAAATGCTTTATTGAGTTCTAGTAAATTAACTCTATTGTCCTTCCTATTCATATACAACCAGTCTTGTACTAGCCTGAAGTGCATTTTATTTCATTTTGTCTAATTATTCTTTCCTTCAAATTTCTTTCTAAAACTGTGTACTGTTCTTAAAACAGGGTAAGTATATCTACCATTCACCAGTCATGAAATATCACCCCTATTTGATAGATCTATTAGAAACTGAAATGGCAAAAGAAAGATTGCCTTTAGAAACTGAAAGTTTCTGTTAGCCTTGGAAAACATAATTGTAATATTTTCCCTATTCTTTTTATAACATGTTTTGAATCAACTCTACCAACATGAAATTTCATTTTAAGAGACAGTTTTATAATTCTTCTTCTGAGCTTCTATCTGACTGAAATATAGCTTATTTTTTATTGATCGTATTTCATAAATCCATTTCAATCACCTATCCAGTTTTTTGTTTACAAAACAGTTGAAGAGCAACAGGAAATTAATTTTATGGATTTCAGATCAAATTGCCTGAGTCAGGAAAATGAGAACCCTGTCAATAAATGGAAAGGGAAATGGTTATAATACAAAAAGGAAGTATAATGGCAAAACAAAAATAGTGGACTACAGCAGGATATATTTCAAGAAACAGTAAATAAGATCTCGGAAAAACCTCTAAAAGGAAAAGGAGTTAATGAGAATTAGGAGACGACTAAAAATAAAGCCATTATTATGGGGACAAATATACATTTTTCTATCGTGAAAGATAAAAAGGTTAATAGATGATCTTGACCAAACCATGGGCCTTTCTGGATACATGAGGGGAAAGTACTGGAAACAGAAGTGACAGCTTGCTAAGAAAGAATACAAACACAGAAAAAGACTATAGAAGCAGAATGCATGGGGAAAAAAATGAAATTCAAACAGCTTGAAGGTGCCTGAAGAGTAATCAGAGATTATTCCAAAAACACTTTAACAGGAAGCAAGGAACCAAGACAAGTCTAGGTCCACTGCTCCACCACAAGGGAGAGCTACAGTGGATGAATCTAAGAATCCCAAAGCAGTTAATGTACTGCTGGCATCAGTCTTCACTGACCTTTAATTTAAAGAAGATAATAAAGGGATAAAGGGATCCTATCACAATTAATAGTATTTAAAAAAAGAGAAAAGACTAAATTAGTCAGCAAAGATTCACAATCAAAATGCAAAGATATAGACAAAAAAAGGCTATGAAGGGTTTATTTTGGAACAGACATTGCTCAATATGTCTCATTTTAATGGACACAATGGAGTAAAAAATGGCTGACCTGAGCCTCTCATAGGTCTTGTTCTATTTGTTGAACATACTTAAGCCGTTCAATATTGTTTCAAGATGAAAGAGCTTCTAATTTTAATGGGCTCCCTAGTTGGGTGTTCCACATGACCCTTGGACATTTCAATACCCATATGAAAATGCGTTATAGAGCCTTTCTATTGTGAAGCAGGAATAAAGCCACGGAAGTTCAGATATTCCATTTAATTTGCCTGAAAGATTAATTTAAATACAACTAATGTATACATTTGAGTGTTACACCACCGAGACACGCTGTGCTCTGCATTTCTGTACAGTTATCTAAATAACATATACATAGTAAGTACAACATGGAAAGGGGCACATGAGCTAGATCACACACCCACAGTGTAACTGACAGAAGCAGAAACCCCTGGGATACAGCTCGCCTATTTTGCACTATTTTAGACATCTTAGAGTTTTACATTCAGGTTGATGTAAACTGTGCACTAAAAATGACTGTTTGTCTCTATTGATTATGAAGGCACCTTAGGGTAACTCCAGTGGTCTAATTATATCAATGATCAAGTATATCATGAACAACACACTGCAAGCTGTTTTTTTTAAGGAAAGTGATGACAAAAGTGATGTCCAGTGATGATGAAAGTTCAAATCAGAGAACTGCTCTTTGAAACCACCCATGACTGGTTTTGTAACAATTTAGCTCTTCTAATTATTACTGTATTACCATTTAAACTACCATATGACTCTGCTATTTTCAGTCTGAATATGTGTCGCTCTTCTAAGAATTTTTTGGGGACTCCTCAATGTAGCACTTCAGCATCTTTGAGTAGTTCACCAAATGATATAATTAACATTGCCAGATACACTTCACTCTCTTTCATCTTTGTTTATAGTCAAATTATTTGACAACTGTTGCAGATCTGTCAAGTTTCACGCACTGAGTACGACATTCACGCTTTGACTCCACTCTCAGGCTTCTCCCAGGCACTGGCCGATGAGGCCACTGACCTCAGAAGTTGGTGGGGTCTCTGCCTCTTCCAAACCCAAAGTCCCTGAAATGTCAATTGTATTTCTAAATGAGCTTCTTGGAAAGCATCAGAAATACTGCACCTGACATCTTAACTGGGGAACAAACAAACCTTTTACCCAAGTATTACATCGGGCATACGTTGGGTTTGGGTCTTCCCAACATAAGTAAAAGGATCAGAATCAGCCTGGTGAATAAGAAGTAGGACCTATTTTAATTGAAAGTTGCCCCAGTTTCTGTGCAATGTGCAGTCAATATTGTAAACTTTAAACAAATGCCAAATGCGGAAAGATAATTTCACACAGCATATAATTAATTATTCCATTTCTAATTACTGTGTCAAGTGAGATGATGCCTTCAGGCCCTAAACAAGTATTTTGGTCATACTGAAATGTACATTTTAGAATAAAAAAGGCATAGATAATATCTGCCTCGTTAAACTCATCCTAGGATAAGGATGTCAAGAGTATCCATTTGCGCTGAGTTGAAAAACTTCACCTATTGTAGAAAAACAAATAATGACCTCTATCTGGTTCAGAAACCCCCCAAATCAAAACTAAATCAACTCACAGTATAGAAATCCTTAATGAAAGCTCACAGCTTGTAAGTGTACTGTGTATCTTGAGATGTAACTTCAAAATAGAGAATGTTTCAGTGTTGTTCACACTTGAAGGTCACCATTAACTTTCCTTGAAGTTATTACACTTGTAACTGATAGCTGAGTACTGAATTGCTGACAGACTAAGAATTTTCACATTCAGGATAAGTTTTGACAGAATGCACGTAAAAAAATACTGCCATGATCATACACAGGCAACTTTATCAAACCTTGAAGCTCACTTTAGCAAATTCATTTGTAAGTCTCAAAATCAGAAATCTCATAAATCCAATGTCAGATACAAATAATCAAAAGCATTTATTTTCACAGTAGTTATAATTGCCTATACAATAAGTTCCTCGTTCTAAAACTGATGTTACAAAATGAACACCCATAATCAGAAAGATTGATCTTAATGATTTTTAAAAAAAATTTACTATTTGGAGGGCTTTGCATGTATGAAAAAATGGCTTTTTAAAGTTCATAATAATTTGGTCTTCAAATAAAATGTTTCTCAATGTTGTCCATCCATATAAAACCTCTTCAAACACTGCTCCCTTCCCCCAATTTCATAAATACAGGTGATCTCCAGATGGTGTAAGCTGTTATAAAACCACTGATCTCTTCCCAGTTACGTTGACATGCATAAACGTCCCATTATCACCATAATATTTATCTGTGTCTCACTTAATTGCATTTATGACATTGCCTGTACCACTATCCTAAGGAATTGTTGTTGTAAATTGATAGGAACTCTAAAGATAACCATAAAGATGTCTGAACTGTCATTAAAGAAAGTGGATTACAGTGAAGTTATCTTTTTGTAGTTTTGAAAATTACAAATCATCCAGTCATACTTAAGTGCTAAAAATGCAAAGTGTTCAGGTTCTCAAATCAAAACACAACACCCCTCACAACACACACACACACACACAAAAGGCAGTTTAATCAGTAAGAATGCAAGTCATCCAGGTAATTGGGAATTCACACAGACTTTCAGCCTACACAACGAGAAGACAACCGGTAAATATCTGGAGAAGTGCAAAAAGCATATCACATGTATTATAACTAGAAAAGAAAGTCTTGCCTAAGTACAGCAATACCTAGTCAAATCCCGTTCACTTGCAGTAAATAAACTGAAAAGATGCTAGATGCCTAAATTAAGCTGAAACTTACTTCTCTATAACATAAAATACAAATGTCAGGGCTACTTCAGGAAAGCTATAAAAATACAGCACTGGTGTTCCCATCTTCACTGTCTGTCGCCTGTAAGAATAGCTAAAATTCTGGCAGTAGATACTTCAACAACTTGACTACAGCCAAGATACACTCCATGTTTTTAAACACTTCCTCAGACATATTTAGGTTCAGTTTTTAGTGCTTAAGCACTCTCATCTGCTCTTCTAAATTAAATGAGTGGCCGATTTTTTTCCTGTAGTCAGCAGACCTAATTTTCAAATTCTTGTTCTTCAACTAGGCATGAAACATCACGATTCTGTCCATTGACTCTACTGTCAGTTAACACCACTACTCAGTGCTGACATGTTTAAATCGTCCCAGGTAGCAAAAAGAAAGCATCAGTGTTAAATTAATTCTCATTCTAATACCTTACAGTCGATAGAACCTCTTAGTAGATAAAGTCCTACTGCACATATATGCCAAATCGTCTTTCAATCTCTATTTATGCAAATTAACTCATGTTTTTATCTCCTTTTAAATTTGCAAAACTGACAAGTGCTTTAAAGCCTTATAACATGCTTTATAAAATCCACATACAGAAACAGATTAGTTCAATATATGTATAATACCTCTTTGCCTACCCATCCTTTTAACATATCATATGAATACTGTTCACTAATGTTAAATACCGGAACTTAGATTTTTATGTCTTACAAAATTTCTAACTCATATTATTATCAAGTCAATTAAATGACTCATTAATATTCAAATAAATACTACAGAAAACTTGATTTATTGCTTCCCAATGTAATAAACCGTAAAAGAAAAATAAATATCAGCATAATTTAAATAATTTAAAAGCACAGAATGCCAGAATCATGTTCAGGAACGTGATGTAAAATACACATTAGAAAAATTAAAACAGTTATTCTAATATATTTAAAACTACTTTTTTTTAAGCTCTGTACAATGAAAATACAACACGTGTGAAACTAGAAAAAAAATTTTTTGTAGGAGCATAAGAGTAATAAAATATCAGAATGGGTTCTTTCCATTTCCTCTTCTGTAGCTAAAGTCTAAGTTCATAAAAGAAGCTCTGTGGTTTTCACTTAAGAATACACTTTAGTTCCATTAAAACCATTAAGACTTAATCACAAGCTCAAGTGCTTTCTGAATTGGAGGAGTCTTAAATGTGTGTTCAACCCTATGGGTAGGCTTAGATAATTTACATTTTCATTGTACTTCCACTGCTCCCTACACCTTTTGTGTACAGATGAATTCAAAAGCAAAAGAAGGTTCCAGAGCTGCTATTTAAGCACATATAATCACATTTGTCAAAACAAACTAATAGTTGTCAAATGTCTTGTAGTCCTCTCATTTTTAAACTACTAACAACAATCCTTTCATGCTTTCCTGGTCAGAAATTAATCACTATTCTGTTTGAAGGGAGTACTACAGAGCACTATCTTTTCCTAGACATAACCACCTGGGGAGTTGTACAGATAACATCTCGTGTTTGGCAACCGCAACAAAGTATGAAAATGTTAGCCAGTATACGCTGAAACAGAGGAAGTAAGACTAATTTCAGGCTTGCAAACAAGACACATCTGTGACAACGCTTGCTCGGACTCAAGCTTTTCCCTTCCCAACTTTATGTCTGGTCAACATAAAAACCTAAGAGTCTTCTCTTCTTTCCAGACAACAGATTTAAGCTCAAGCAGTAAATATTTGTGTCTTTAGGTCCATAGGGCCTTGTTTGAAAATGCCATACTCTGACTCAACTGCTTTGCTTATGTTTGCAATCACTTGCCAAATACTAGAGCACAGCACTTAGCCATATTATTGCAACGACAAGGGGGTGCTCAGGCACTGAGAAGATTTCTGCTTCAGACCTTCTGTAGGCTTGTATTTAAAAAAGTGTGATGCTAGGACACACCGACTCCCCCTAAACGCATGCTCAAACCGTCCAATGCTTTAAATGATGTCAAATGGCATTTAAAAGATACGAATTGGCATGCAGTGGCTAACATTATATTTCAAAAACTAACCCAGACAAAACAGTTCTGTATGTACAAGGTGCAAAATAACCCTTGCTCTGCATCCCACAAGGCTGGCTACCTCGGCCACCCCTTGTACGTACCTGTGGGACAGAGACATGATCCTATCTTCTCCCTGTCCCTCTCTGCGTCTTTTGGCAGCCCTGCTGGAGGGTATCCTGGCAGCAGTGCCATACATTTCCTTAGCTCAGAAGCTACAATGCCCCTCAGGGGTGCTGTGTGATGGGGAGGGAGAAGAAACTCCTGACTGCCTTCACACAATTCATACCCATGTAAGGTCCAGCCACCATGTACTCACAGAACTCTTCAGCAGATGAGGAGGAATGTGACGCTATGTTGACAGGATAACACAAGCCTGTGCTGGTGTTGCCAAGAGCTCTGCTGAGCTCTCACTGCCTTGATCATTTAATGACAAGGGGTAACTTCCTTTAATTCCATTTAATACAATCTATTTTCAAAAAGGGGAAAAAAGAGAACGCATATAAGTGTATGCATATATTATATATATGTTTATAAAAGGAGGGAAAACAAACATGTGTCACACAGTACAGTTCAATGAGCTCATCCCAGCTGTTAAATGTATCTAAATCCAATTGTAATACAGCAATCCAGGAATTGCATGGGGAGATTCAAGCACAGGGTGAAACACTGGCACAGAACTCAGACCAAACTCACAAGGTCACCTTTTCTTCATTTTCCCTGTTCTCCTAGTGATATGAATTACTTCTGGCATGAGTCAGACACAATTTTCACCATTACCTTTAGCACAGTTTATTATACAGAGTTGTAGTTCCAGGCAACAGGGTACGGTATCAGCAAAAAGGTCAGAGAAACACAAAAATCATCTCCAACAGAAGAGCTGGAGAGGCTTAGAAGAAGGATGATAAAAATAATGTAAAATGCCTTAACAAGACAGCATTTCAGCTAGCTTCTTCCTCTGCCACTTGGTCAGAGAAATGCTGCCAAAGGCAAGAAGTCTAAATATGATACTTTCACTTAATTTTTGTAAACCTTTATTAATTTTAGCTATTCACATTTTTTTATTGCTTGTCCTAAACTGAGACTACTGGGCATCTTCTAAGAAAAACGTGCGCAAAAATTAAGATCCTCAGTAGAATAATTCTTATCTTCTATAGCACAGAGTTGACAATAAAAACCCATCAAGTTGCAAGTATGAATTCTAGACAGGAAACAATGTGGCAACTAAAATCACTCCAATATTTCCACATGCAATGCAAGTAAAGATAGAAGAGAGTGGAAGAAAATAAAAAAAATGGTTAATTGAATGAGGGAAAATACACCTGCATAGTTTATCCATAAAACCTATAGTGTACAACACAAACCAGCGAGCCTGGAACAGGGATATGGCAGATCAGCATGCCCTCCAGTCAGCACTGAACTAACACTCCAACATAGGAATAAATAGTGCTTTAATCATATTTGTCAGCTTCTGGATTGCAACCAAAAACTGAGTAATTCTTTTACCCTCAGGAAATCTATTCTGTCTCTATTTATTTCTTGAAAATCTGACTATTAACATCAAATGTAGCTGAAATCAATCTAATCCACTCATCACTACCATTGACGATAACTGCATCTGATTTTCTCAGAGAACTGCAGATATGAAATATAACAATCCTAAGATGTCATCAGATAGCATCAATTTCTAAGTATAGTCCCTAAATTCAGAGTTCTTCATGCTGAAATACTATTCTGATCCTATCCTTTTTTAAAAATATAGTATCTTTCCAGATATCCTCCTTTGTATATCTCTCACTGATCCTGAACTGTCATGGGTGAGGGCTCTGAACTGAAGAAAATTGCCAATAAAATAAGGATGGGAGAAAAATATGGACTTTAACATCACAGATCCTCCATGCTGAATACAAATGTATCATGTGATTGAAGGAGAACTAGACTAATACAGTAAGTTATGAGCGGATGCAATTGTGGATAAAAGGGATTGATACGAAATGAAAGCCATGTAAACAACTGATTAGGAGAATGACAACTGACAACTTCAGGACTACTCAGAGTACGGTAAAAAGGAGTAAAGGTCTTTTAAATGTCTGAAAAGGAAATAGTAATAGGAGAACCTGTTGGAATTAGCCGAGTGACTAGGGTTTGGTCACAGAGAACTCCCTTCTGCAGAAGCAGCATGTACGCGTTCTGCTCAGCACCTGAGGAAGAATGGACAGTAAGTTGTTCATGCTTCACAAAGAAAGCAGAAGAGGATATAACTATACTGAAGACAGCAATTCATCTAGGGATAATTTTGTTTCCCATAAAACAGATATGCAATAATATATCAAATACAATTCCAAAAAGGTAACGGGTATGTTTATTCTAGCAGTCACATTTGACTGATTAAGGACCTTAACATGTTTATCCATTTGTTCATTCATTATACTCTGTAACACAATGAAATGTGTCCATCAGCTAATATGAATGTTGGTCTAACCAAGTATTTCTACAAAATGAAAACTTCCCAGAAAAGCTTCACTTGTAACTCAACAAATGATGAAATGCTGACACTAACTAGCAACTCTATTTTTTAACAAGTTCAGAGAAAAAAATAAATCTAAACCCTATTTTCCTTCTTAGAAAAAAAAAAGGTTTCCACAATAATTCTAGTTCCAGTACAGGAGACATTTTTTTTTTTCCTCCTCTGCTTGTGGGAAAATAATGAAATGTGCCTATCTGTACTCTTCCTGCATCTATGTTAGGAAGAAATCATTTTCACTATGTAAGTGTGATGTATTGCTAATTAAATGGAACAAGCAAGGCAATATGATAAAATTTACCTTAAAAGTGCTTAAAAAACAAAGCGGTATTCAACAAAAAGAACAGCTGAGTGGTGTTACCCAGAAGCAAATTAAAAACAGTTAAAAAGCATGCAACTGAATTCCATGAAAACAAGGAGGGAGCAGAGTTATTTCTGTAGATGTTACCCACTATCTGCTGCAAAGTAGGCTGAAGAAATATGCACTCTGCACAAAAAGAAAAAGAAAAAAAAAGAAAATCCCACTAAACATCAGTACAATATAACTTCAGGATAACAAAGAGTCACTGCAGAAGTGCTTAGCATTTCAATGTGTTCTTACAAAAAAGGGAAAACAATGTAAAGAAAGTAATTACTTTGGTTTATTTCTAATAACTGTAATTACTGTTATTAAAAAGTAATTACTTTATAAGAATAAAGAAACAATGATGATGTTTATTGTTACCTGCTATGCACAAATAAATTACTTGGTATCCCGACCTCAGGGACACTTCTAGTGAAAACAGAATTGGTGGCAAGTCACACACGCAATTGCAGCAGGAAAAGATCACGTGCCTTTCTCAGACCTGAGATGTAACAACGATTCCAATACACGGCACAATGTAAAAGAGAGATCTGATTTGACAGATCAAAGACATAAAATGAGACTTTTAATAGTTACTGTTACTTCATAATAAAAATTCATAATATTTTCCTGTGACACTTGTAAAATTTAAAGAACCTTCTGCCCCACACCACCACTCAAAAGAGAGTAAAAAGCCCTGGCATCCACTGAATATCGTGTTGCCTTTGATCCCACAGAACAGAAGAAAACCCTGAGCTAGTATATTTGACAATATCATTACTTGTTGTAGCTGTCCAGTTAGGTAATAATAATAGAATAACATAGGGAGGCTTTTACAACCACTTGACAAAGACTGTTATTATATCTAAATGGAAATCAAGAGGTTCGCTTTCACAGTGGAAAAATAAAGTTTCAAAATACACTGAGAAAACCTCGAGACCTTTATCTTCAAGAAGAAACCCGAGGAACAGACAGAAGAACGGTTCCAACTTGCTGACATTTTTCTGGGAGGTAGCAACTGTGGATTGAGATTTCTGTTCTGCCCGAGTTGAAACAGGTCTTGGAACTTGGTCTTTGACACCCCACAAATGTACCTTACCGCTAAATAATTCTCTATGGTGAAATAAAGAAATGAGAAATCTTCCTAAGGGGTATTTATTCAATAAACTTGGTGAATCAAAGCAGAATAACAATGTAAGACATTTTCTAGTGTGAAATCACATGTACACTAGCAGAGTTAAGATCCATACCACATCAGTTCTTTGGGATGGAAGGAAACTCTTCTGCTGGAGAAATAAACTAAACCAGGAGAAATGAGAATCGAAGTAGCCTTTTCATTTATCCAGTGGCCAATATAGGTTCTGAAATATATAGGCAAATATAGGTCCCTCTCCCCCACTCTGAGACGTCCAGTTCCAGGGCATGAGAACGTACAGCAGCTTCAGCTGGCTTTGCTGTTTTCTGGAATTGACCTTGAATTTTTAGGAAGATGTTGACTGATGACCGGAGACAGGAGGCAAAAAAGTCATTCTTATTTTGTCCATCCCTAACCTTCTACATTCCTTTGAAACATTCCTTCCAGTTACATAATTTTTAGCACTTTTTTGTAAGGTATTTAGCAGTCCGAATTTGGTATTTACTGCCTCTTACATTCTCAAAACTGATACTTTCAGGTATACATAGCAACAATAGATGCTTTCTTGTTCTCTTCCACCTTGTGTCTCAGCCTTGAGCTCAGGGGTTACTAAGCAGAGCAAGAGGTAAGGTGATCCTACTCTTCAGCCAAGACTAAAGAGATTCCCAGATTGTGCCAAATGGGATCATGCTAACTTATTCAGAACTTCAATGCGATCTCTAATTTTCAGTGTCTCGTAGGATAGTAAGTGATGAAATAACAGCTTGCTACATTGATGCTAATGGTTCAGAAGTTTAAAATCCCACATCTCACAACTGAAGGTCTCAAATCATTCTTAAGGGCAAAGTCTGGTCGGTTATACTGCTGAACTGCATCATCTCATTATTGCAAACACTGCAGCGCGTATCACTGAACACATTCTACTCATAACCCGTTGCCTATGTTCAGGACAAACACTGTAAGTATAGCAAAGTGTGAACATGCCCAAGGAGCATCACAGAAAAATATGCTTACCTAGTACAAACAGGTGGGATGTTATGCTGATAAAGTTGCAACAATCCTGACTGTTTGCTATCATCACATAGTAGGGCAGTGCAACCCCAGCAGATACAGAGGCAGGATCCCAACTCAGCCATCCCCAGGCCCCTTACAAGCCAAGGAGCAGCAGCCTGCTGCTGAATCCAGCTGTGAGCTTGCAAAGAAGGATGCACTTGAATTTTCAGGCGGTATTCAGTGCTCCAAATCTTCTTCCGTATTTCTTAAAATAAAAAGCAGCCAGATGTACTGTGCCACTGTCCAGGGGCTGTCTGGCTGGTAATTCATATTTGGGACAACATTCCTCCTCTCCCAATATAACATTGATACATTTACCACTGTCCCAATATAATACTGATATATTTTAAAAAACCTATTCCAGATAAAGTAATAAATACTCAGAAATTACCTCTCACTCAGAAGAGACATTTTGCCGCTGCATCTCTCATGCAATTCTGATTCTCCAAAACTGTCCTCATGTCTCTAAATGTGACTTTTATCTTTGGTGTCTTTCAGCCGTGAGGAGAAAATGGCATGCTACCCTATGAGTAATAGTGGGCAGGATCCTTCCTTAAACCCCAGGGACAGTTGCTAGCCACTTGAAACGAAAACATGTATACACATAAATAATTTGCAAAAGGAGGAAAATAATTTCAGGTGAACATTTAGGTCATCAAGATATTGAAAATGAAGACTCATTCGTTCTTGAACAGAAAATGTTCCTGTTTTCTGTGTAAACTTCACGCAAATTTTATGCAATTAATGTTTTACAATTTTAAATAATTGCAGAGCAAAATCTTGCTTACAACTGAGGTACATTCTCAACATCAGTCTGTACTAGCCTGCATGCAGACTGTAGAAGCATTAAATTAATTAAAGGTTATGTCGGCGAGCCATGCATGTAACTCAAGAGGAGAGAACACGATCTGACATTACAGAATGTTAGTAAACAGACTTAATTGTAAGAAATTCTATTTTGAGACAAAGTTACATCACCACTAACAATACTACTTTATCCATGCCAACCAACTGAAAAATCAGGAAACAGGAACTGAAATTCTGCAAAATCTTTTGTGACGCTTATGGAATCTATTGATACAATTTATTTTAAAAATAATCAGATTTAATACTTTTGCAAATTGTAAGTGAAGCTTTTAGTGAAAATGAAGGATTATGGTCTAATTGTTTGGCTCATTTTAATTTAAGATTTGAAACAAAATTCCTTTTGTTAAAAGATAAAGCTGTTAGGGTCTATATATCATGTTCTTCTTCCTGCCTCTGTTTGCTAATGCAGTGCAGACGATTAACATGCAAAATGTCCCTCCTAATTCTCTCAAAATTTTCTCTCAAAAAAATTAAGTCGATCTAAATTTTGTGTAGTTCAGTAGCCAAAGGCCAGAAAACCCATCCATATATATACATATCAGAATTTAGCCTTAGTCAAAGAATTACTGTATCGCATATTTCTCATTTCTATAGTCTGCTCCTGAAATACATCATCTTTTCTTCCATATTTAAATTATCAATTATTGATATACACTACAACACAAACAGTGAAACACAGGACAAAATATACATTCAGGGATTGAGGATAACATTGTCCACAGGCTTATGAACACAAATCCCACTGAAGTCAGCAGCAGCGCATCTGCGTGTTGTGGAATATAGATTTGCTATTCATCAACAATCCTTCCACAATATTTTAGTCACCAGCGTGATTCACCCAGTTCTGAAACAGATCCGACGAACTAGCCCCTGAAGGGGCCTGTCTCTTTCACGTACTACAGAAAGAGCCCAAACCACGAGGTCAGGCTGGATGCTTCATTTCAGACAAACCTCTCAGCCTCTCCTACATTTGTTGCCATTCCTGCCACGCCAGCAGCAGTCTTCAACTATGGGAAAAGCCTGAAGACCACCACAGAGATGAAAGCAGGTACCAGCAGGATTTCCACCTTCCGACCTCAAATCCCATGTCTAAATCAAAATCAAAAGAAGATGGCAAAGTTCCTGACATTTTTACTAAAGGATACAGGATTTGACAACAAACCATGGATGGATGTGGAGTTTCTGTCAATCCTACTATGCTTGATCCACAATATGCTATACCTAGGACCTGATCTAGAAGTTCAACACTTATGAAACCAGCAACTCATGAACGCAAGAACATGAAGCAATCAGAAGTTGTTCACGCATCACCAACACTAGGAGTTCTCCCAAGTGCCTGCACCCTTCTGTATGCACGCACGCATGCTGTCTTTGGGGTGACACCTGGACATGCACCAGCCCTCCCACCCCCTACTCAAGTTTCAATGAAAAGGAAATCCAGATAGGAACTGCACCATATCCACCCCCAGTGACTCCCCCTATTTCCCCTCCTCCTCACTATGTACCTCCATGCCTTTTCTGGCCCTCTGGAGACACCAAGACCTGCACGCTGGGACTAAGTCAGTCTTGTCACAGCCAGAGGTCAGAAAAGGCACACAGATACCCAGCAGTCCTGCTACCCCTGTACCAGCACCTTCCTCACTGATTCATGGAGACATGTCACAAATCCTGCATGAACTGAAGCTGGTTAATCCACAAAGGATAATCTTTCCCTTTAAGATGTTATCAATGCTCTCACTGATAACTAGGGAAATTTCTGCTGGTTTTCAGATTTGATGTAAAAATCAATAACGTAGAAACCTCAGGTCACTAAACATTCTCAGACAGCTTTGTAAGACTGGAGGCATTAGCCTTGCTGTCTCCGTAAATTCCTGCCTAGATTCTTTTTTTAAGTTTCCCTTCCTGTTATGTATTAAACACTGTTGCTGATTTTAGGCTGGAAGTGGCTGTGGGGTAAGAAATCCCAGTGTATATTTTATATATCAAGTTGTTAGGTAAGATCATTATTATTTTATCATACAAAGCAGTGCTGAAATTTCACTATCATCACATCAGTTGCTGTTTACCTACCAATGTGCTCACATCAGATGTTGCTCAATGATTAAGTAGCTTTCAGACTTAATCCTCAAAAATTCTTTTCTGAAGAAAAGTGGAGAACATTAACTTCTACTGCTTCATACCATAGGCAGTGGTTAATTCTGCAGACCTTCTGGAGATACTGCTATTGCTGACTTTTTTGTTAGCAGTGCTCTCCAAAATGTTTTAAATAGAATAGACCGTACCTTCAGAAACTTATGTTCCTCTCCCGCTCTAATTTTTGCTTGTTTTATTTGTTGCTTAGATGTCAGTTCAAGATACCGCTATTCTTCCCCCACAGTATCTGCCATGTTGCTGTAACTCCTTAGCCTTTCCTGGCCAGCAAAAGGCTGTTACAGACTCTCACCCTTACCGACCTCCATGGGACTCAGAACAGTAACACGGACTGCAGCCCCAACTTTCCAGTGATGTTGATGTTGTGTGGTTTTAATTTTTAAGATCCTGAAGTGAGAATGCTAATGTGACGCCATAAAAAATATCTAGTATCCTTGGAAAATTCCATCCCATCCCCACTACCTGAAAACGAAGTTGTATGAACTAACTTCTGTTAACACTACCACACTTCGATCCAGTTTTTGTTAACGGTTGTTGCATTTTTCAGTTCAGATTTCTACACCTACAGAGAAAGATAAAAACAAAACAGTACATTGTAAGGGGAGAAGTACGATTCTAAGACTCACTTGAGAAAGCTATGACAGCAGCAGTCTTCAAAAACTGTCTTGAGAAATTAATAGGAAACTTGTTCTTAAAGGGAGAGAAAAAGAAGAGCTACAGAGAGGAAGAGTCCAGCAGCCTGCTCTTCGCATCTTATTTGCCAGATAATTTAGTGAGAGCAGGACTTAAATGTTTGGATGGAAATTTTAGAAGTTCTACTGCAAATGTCCTCGAGTATCCCACTGCATCAGAGTCAATTTAAGTTCACCTCCCTGGTACAGTGGAGCACGTTGATCCTATACAGAGCCGGAATGCCCTGAACAACCATCCTAGTCCATGTGCTGCTACAGGACAGAGGAAAGCAAAAGCCAGGCAGTGGATGTGGTGCAGGCAGATCCATGAGCATACAGATTCGTCCTTCGCTTCAGAGCTAAGAGAAGCTCGAGAGTTCTCAGAGCACAGGATTTCCCTTTGAATAAGCGCCACTAGTATTATATACCTTTATATTAACTTCTAAAAAGACTCGCCTCCCACATGTGCCCAAAATAAAGCTCTATAACCTTTAAATTACCATTTCAAAATCTTTCTGTACTTAATATATTTGGACCATAGTAGCTTTACTGGAATTAACTATAAATCAATAAATCCAGCAAGGAAAAAAAAAAAAGAAATACATCTTCAACTCATGTATAATCCAACAAACATAGCAAGTGCAGATAATAAACTAGAAATTTCTAGTACATGTGATATTTCATTAATATATTTTTAAAAACACTTGAAAATTGAAAGTAATTTTAAATTAGCTTAAGGAAATAATGCATTAAACCAAAAGATTAGCAGAGTGGAACTAAACTAATATAAAAAATGAATTATTACATTGCAAAACAGAAGGGAAAATTAGTTTATATTCTTCAATCATGAAAAACAGTTGGTTAGGAACAAATCTCAGAGGCTCACTGTGTTTTCTGAAAGGATTATCAAAAAAAAAAATCAATACAATGGTTCTGATCCCACATAAATCACTAAACATGGTTCAAAACTCACAGAATGTGACAGTAAACGTTGGCAGATACTGCAAATGCTTAGAAAACAACCCCTACAATCCACTATTTTAACTAGTATCTGGCTCTTTCATGGCACTAAGCTCCCTGTGTGGTGGGGCTTGTGAGCCAACACACATCCCTCTTGAGCTCAGTTGTTTCGTGCGGGACAGATGCAGGAGCCCACTGCTAAGTGATCAGACATATCAGACGCTGTCCCCGTCACAAGCCCCCACTCCTAAATGTGCTTCTGCTACATGTGACTCGGCATGTGCATGGGCACGTGGGGAAGGGCGGGCATTTTCCCACACCATGATTAGCAGAGAAATGGTACTTGTGATGTTCATGGCACAAGTCTCAATGGCACAGACCTTCCAAGCTTTGCGGTGCCAGTTTCCAAAGCATCCTCCCACAAGCTGCACCTGAGTTAAAAGTATTTCCTGGATTCACGCTGGTGGTACCGCTGTTACGTTATCCTGCGATATGCCAGATGCTGCAGAGGTGTTTAATTGACGCAATCCGTGATTTAAAACACTGCTGTTGTAAGAACCGCTCTCTCTGCTGCCAAGCACCCAGCAGCTGGAAGGCTGACAGCTGGACTGTGTGCAACGCGTCTGTTTGCAATGCACTTCAAGAGCCTTACAAAAAGCACCAAGTATTGGATTATTACCACTCGGCAGGCCTAAGACGTGCACACAGAGTAGGACTAGCAGTTTAGCAGTCTGACCTGGCTACCTGTTCTAAAAAAGGGGAGAAAAATCATGTCTAGAACAGCTGAAACATGTACACTGCAGGCAAAAATCTTACAGAAGAAAACATAAATCCCTCCTCAAAGATGAGGGAATCTTCCCTTCTGAAAGGCTTCTAAGCAATCAGTCCTCATTCCTAAATTCAGTCAATGTGCACGAGAGGAGAAACCCAGACTGGGCCAGGACAAAAATCAGCACAACCAAGTGTCTATTTGAACTAACACCAGTGCTGACAGAAGAAGATGGGAGGCAACAGACCAGCACTGTAGTCCACCCTGTCAGTCTGCTGGGCACATACCTATTTGCTAGTTAAGCTGATCAGGATGCATAAAAATAATGTTTCAAGAGGAACCAGGACAGCTGTGGCTGCCAAGTCTTTTTAACTCCTCCCTGGTCTCAGGCTAGTTACTGTCCAGCTCAGAGTTAGACACTGCCTGCTTGCATGTGGTGGGTCCCTACATGTCATGGTGAAATCAAGGTCCTCTCTTTTCAAAGTAAGAATTCAACTGGCTCCACACTAGTTTGCCCTTATTAGCAGCAATTAACCAGCATCTGATTACAAATATACAAGGTGTCGCGTGGAGCTCAGGGATCAGAACCTGCTATGTGCACAACTATTGGCATAGCACAACTGAGCAAAGCATAAGTCTGTTGGAACAGCTATTTGTGCACATGGTCAGAAGGGGCTGCTGCTGCTGCTGGTCATTTACAACTGAGTCAATTTGTATTACGAACCTGCTAAGCACCTGGGCTATGCAGCAAAACTCCCACTACTTTCAATAGACCAAGACCTAACTCAATATGAGATGCCATTTGTAGAGAGGCACTGTTTCATTCAAGATTTGGTAACAAAGCAGCAAAGTTTCACGGAAATTCTCCCGTCTACATATTCTGTAAAATTGCTAGTGCTGCATCATAGAGACCTTGTGATCTGTACTCTGTTTTCTGGGGTATGTTTAAATCCAATTTGCATCAACCGTGATCTTTTGGTTCATGAGCCTTCTTTCTACCAGCATGGGAAGGCCTCACAGACACTAAATAATTTTAAAAACCCCTCAGTTCTTTAATCTCTTCACTAAGCTAAATACTGACATCAAAACCGCTATTTAATCAGTTTCTAAGGGCAAAAAAGAACTCCAGTCACGTTCTTCTGAGCTGGCAGTGGGCACGGTTGGTTTTGTTTTTAATTAATGATATATAAGGGAGAATATTAACAGCGGTATGACTAAGGGCACTACTGAAGGAATGTTTAGGTGAAGAGGCGGGCGTCACATCTACTTCTTGGTGATTCACAATTCCTATTATTATTACTATTTGTCATTTTTATTTCATCACTACTATTCCACATTAAAAGAAAGTGGTCCATCCCCAGCAAAGCTTTCACCCAGCAAATCCACATCCACAACACTGCCATTTTGTTCAAATTAGTAACTTTTTTTAAACAAAAGGAAATTACATTCAACTCTTGCAGAAAACAAGCTATCCACACTTCCCACATAGCTTTGAGAACATACTTAAAATGACAATTCTTGATATGCAGTTCCTCTTCTACTCCACTTACTTGGGGTTCTTGTACCCAATCTCACATTTCATTCCCAGTGCCAAAGCTTGCCTTTTTTTTTTTTTTTTTTTTTAATATTGACAAACATTTACTTAGATATATTAGGTTGGGGGGGACAACAGAGCTGTGCTGTCAATTGTACTAATGGTAAGAAAAAGTGTAGTTGTATAGAAATGGATATAGAAAATAAACCCAGACTTTAATTAGTCATCTTCACATTATATTCCATAACTTCTATTTTGCTAAAAATAGTATACTTGATTATGTATTTAAGTTGTCACTGCTAAACAAATAATAACCATTCTACTGCAAGATAAAAATGTTAATCCATTCCAGAGAAAATTGCATGTAACTTAATTATCACAGCTTTTTGTCCACATTTAACTATCAAAACTTACATTTAAATACTGCTTATCACTGCAAATCCTTTAAGCCTCTTGTTGAGTAGGCTCTGTGTGTGAGTCTCTACACTCACAAGTATGTGCGCAAACATGTATGTACAATTCATTTTATGCACTTTAAGATTGAAGCCCTTTGCTAAGTCATTGCCTTGCACTGCATCATAGTTTGAGGTATGAAATCAAGTTATAAAGAATTTGATGAATATAGTTTAACTACCAAAATTTTCCTTTGCTCATGTTTGCAGAGCTGGAAAGTCTAAACACAGCATGATGAGGTAGACCCACCATGCCAAGTCACCTTTATTGGAGGATACTGATAGTTGGCAGGAATTCTTCAAGTAGCCAGTTATATAACCTTCAGCTTCTGTGGTGGCAAATGCTGCTGGGAGGGTGTTTGACAAAGAACACACTTGTTATTAACATTTACAGTGAAAAGTATGCCATATATATCCCACACAATTCTTAATCACTACTCCACCTTCCTCATGCAAATTTAACAAATTACTTATATGTACATGGAAAGCTTCCAGTTTTATAAAATTAGGTCCCACAGGGAGGTGACTTTCCTTCGTTTGATAACTCCGTAAGAGCGATCCACAAATACACTCTTTTCTTAAGAACAGGTATAAATGAACCTACAGAAATACTGCAATGGGTCAAGCAAAATCGATTATGAACTATTATCATAGGAAACCATTCAGGTAATGTAGCTGACCAAAGAAAATTCACTGTTAAATTAGTGAGCATACGCAGTGAATACAAAAGTGCCTAACAACTAAACCCACCCAATCCTGCAGGTCTTCACCAAAAACAAACATATGTGGTTCAATTCACCTTTGAGAGGTAATTTTCAGGCTGTGTACCAGTTTCTGCATAAGCTCACTTTTTTTTTTTTTTCAAACAGCTTCAAAGCATAAAATGATCTGGTAGAAAACTTCATCTACAGAATACTGAGGCTGCTCTAGGGACGCGCCGGAACAGAGCATGCTGAAGACCACCAAACCAGCACCTATCCCTGGCCAGTATCGTGCACTTTATGGACTGAGCTGCATGGGTAAGCTAGAGCAGTACTCACTAGCAACAGACCTCAGCTCTCCAAGGTGAAATAAACGTTATCGGTCTGCTATGCCGGTCTTTTAAAAGAAACCTTTATTGAATGTCTTACCCAAAAAAACCACAGTTATGGTTTCTTTTTTCCTCATTTCTGATGAGGTAGGAAACATCAGACCACGTGACTGATTTTTTTTTTACTAATTAACCTGTCAGGCTGAAATATCAAAATAAATATATTTCCTTATGATTTAAAACAAAATATTTATTTGTTATTCTTCATTTAGATAAAAAAAAAAGGTATTTATTTCAGTTCTGCCTTTTTTTTCCCTAAAGATACACTTAATATTGAAAGTGAAGCATTCTCTTCTAGATACTTGTAGGAAATGCAAAGGGAACTAAAAGCTGGATTTTCTGGGGCTTGATAATAATGGTGATGTTCTTTTACCCAAGCCTTCAGGCATTATATTCTGGGTGACTGAATTTGAGAGATCCAAACATGATTTTTTTTTCCTGTGCCCAGTAGGAAGTAGATCCATTCATCCTAATTCATAGGAAAGTGTTCCATCCACTAGGCTATAAAAGGAAATGACCCCTCTCCATACTGACTCTTCTACCTTTTTGCTATCAACAAAACTATTGCAACATATTTTCAGAGGACACAGCATCTCAGCAAAGAGAGCAGCAATCTGAAACACAGCTGCCACATTGCACAGTACTCCCTGAAGAGATTATGTCTAATGAAGAGTCTGGAAGATAATTTTACAGGTCATTTCAAGCAAGATAGTTGAGGCTGGAGATAAAAATGATGTTATACCAATAGCAGAAACTGTTATACTGCAGTCAGGAAAGAAATTATTAAACATATTATTTAACAAAGAAAGGGTTTTAAAGTATGTATTGGGTTTGATAGTCCCGAGAAACACTTGATCTGAAAACCACAAAAGCTGAGGAATAATCTACACCTAAAGTCAATTATGCACATCAGAACTCTTTTTTCCCCTGTTTTCATCTGATAATTTGTGTGCCTCATTTACTTTACAACTGACATTTTAATGCATAATTATCCTTCCTCATGTGTATAAGAAAACATACTTATTTTTCACAATGTAAAATATTTGTAAGTATAAATAAGCAATATAACCAGATGTCTGACTGAATTAGTGTATTCTCACTAGCTTAGTATGCTGACAATCTGTTCTTCAATAACATTTTTTCAGCAGGGAAGTTTACATACAAGTACTATCACTTTCAAATCCCACTGCACATCAGCACTCAGATTTGGGGTTAGACCTTAAAATGCACTTTCCATGCTGTTTTAAACTACAAAATCAGGCTCTCTGCCAATGAAATACTTGCACAAGAGGAAAAAAAACGCATCCACATTTTTGTATTTCAGGAGGCAATCTTCTGACATGTGTGTTGCAATGTATTTTTTCATACATTATGGGCAAGAGTTGATGACTAGATGGAAGAGGACTACTAGAAAGAAAGTGTTTACTGTCATATCATTTCTAATATACAATTATTAAATTCTTAAAATGTAGCCTCATCTTTTGGAAACCATTTAATTGCAAATTCTGCAGATAGCCTAAAGTGTGTTTTTCCTACCAAAGGTTCTGAATTCAAAAGAAAAGCAAGATTTTTCAGCAGAAAATCCCATTAGAATTTCATTTTGCACCATACTGCAAATAAAGGTAAGAGTCTTCTATCCATTTACTGCCAAAAGACGTGTGACCCTACTTGGCACAGCCGATGAGCCCAAGGCACCGTGCTGAAGTCTTCTTTGCAACAAAGGTAGCAGCTATCTCGGACACAATAAAGCTGTTCTTCAGAAAGAGTGGTACAGAATTCATACTCATTCAATATGATGCACATTGTTAAGCACGAGTACTGAAACTCAAAGTCTCGAATATGTGAGTAAGTCTGTCAGGTCTCTTGCTACTCACAGAGTCAGTTAACATTGACAGGTCAGTATTTCAAATGTTTTTCCAATTTACAGGTAATTTGATATTTAAGCACACTATATTGTCTCAGCCTAAACATAACAGAATAACCCCATCAGCGCTGCTGAACTCATTGACACAACATCAAGCCAGCTGGGTTCATCACTGACAATTATTCTGATTTTTGATGTGACCATGCTATTTTACAATTAATGAATCATCTGAAAAATCATCGGGGGGCGGGGGGGGGGAAGGCAAACTCAGTGTCTTTTATTAAACAGACGATTATTTGTTGTTATAA
The DNA here is from genome assembly GCF_018139145.2 of Gymnogyps californianus. Lineage (NCBI taxonomy): Eukaryota > Metazoa > Chordata > Aves > Accipitriformes > Cathartidae > Gymnogyps > Gymnogyps californianus. The sequence continues at coordinate 14,776,074 of NC_059471.1, forward strand.
AGGGACTGTATAGCAAGGCTCAGGAGTAACACCACTGAACTAAAGTAGTAGTTTGATGGATTAGGGCTTTAGCTACAAATACAAGAAATAGTTCTCGTAAAATGTTTTTTTATTATCCAGCCACTACATCACTTAAAGGCAGTCACAAAACAACACATGAAAAACATGTTCTACAAACAACACACGCAATAACGTCAGCATTAGCACTAAATCGCCACTTGAGGAAAACTATTCCTTGATATCAGACCACTTTTCAAGCGACAGTCACATGCCATATTATACCAGCGTGTTACCCTCTCAGTAATGTTTAAAAGGAGGTACACTTCAGCTTTTTTTGGACATCAGCTGTACTCTGCATTACCGTTCTGCATTAACCACCATCACACAAGACATTCTTGGGGCATTTTTCCATGTGCAAATGATGCCTATCATTTTCCACTTAGTCTGAAAAAAATACCCTTAGCAATTGGATATACCAAGAAATACTCTAAGTGAAATGTAAGTAGCTTTAGTTAAAACATTTTAATACATCAACAGATGTAATCTGGAGGGTTATTTTCTTGTGTTCACAGACATACCATGTGATCTCAAGGGACATGTAGCTCTATCTCAAAGGACAGACCCACAGACCCCATGATTTAGACTCATAATCGAACCGTCACCAAAGATTCATACAAGGACTTCAACGAAAAATATGGCACATGACAGCACAACCAGCTCCCTGAGCTGCCACATTTCTGGAGAAGTAGCTAAAGAATAAACACTGACAAACCATGCATGGACAGACTTGATAAGGCACGCACACTAAGTCCAAGCAGATTCACAGCACATGAAATACTGATTTTACATAATTTATCTGTCAGGATAATACATGCCCTTCACCAGCAGTATCCTCAGGATCTCCAGAGACCTTATGACTCTACAGATACAAGGTAAGATTCACATAATACTCTGTACCATAATAACATCAGGAAATACTGCTCATTTGAGTATTTTCAAATAAAGTAGAGAAAAGTATTCTTACTGCATGTAAATGACAAAGATTATAAACAGTATCTTCTAAACATGGGCCATCTGATTATGTTCTTGGCCATATGAAGGCCACTAGTAAAACTAATGACTTCTGGCTGAAAAGACAGATCTGTAAAATGTACCTAAAACACGATGTAGGTGGAATTTAGGCAGGAAAATTCAAAACCTGTGCTTAGTAATCACCATACCCTGGAGGAGCCTATACTCAACACATTCACCCCTACCAGCCAAGGAAGTCCTTGCAGCGGTTGCCTGTAGGCATTGTCTACAGGTGCCTGTGAAGTGGCTCCTTTCCACATCCAGAGAAGCCCCAAAGGACAGCTTCCCCATGACTAAAGTGCATGTAAAAGACAAGCACTGCCCACTAAAGCACCCTTTTTAGTAGTGATTATATAAATTTGAGAAGGGGCACATTCCTCAAATTTATACCCACCACGCATATCAGGTAGCTTCTGTCTATTCTCTTAAAGACTGGTGGAAACACCTTCCATCAGGGAGGGACTCCAGGGTCCTGGACCTACCTGTACCACAGAATCAGTCATCTAAGGCCTTGACATAACATAATTGGAGATAAATTCCTGCATTTAGTGCTACCCTAGTTCTACAAAGCAACTTGATTAGGATGTAGGCTTTCCTTATAGCCACTGTGAGAGGATGAGAGGCGATCTCCACACTTGTGTGCTGGACCAAGAGCTGCTAGCACAGGCTTATACTGCTGAAGTGAAAATATCAGCACCCCACAGACCTTGCAGAATTTGTTTTAAGAGATGCTTTGAATCACTTATGCAAGATACATCCTCTCATAGCTGCACAACCAGTCTGAATGAGTACACAGCAAAGGAACTTCACAATTACCATATTAGTTCAAAGCTGAAGTCCACTAGTCAGAACCAATCTCTGAACTAACCATCATGAGGTTTTTCTTCAGAAGGCGTCCATTAGACAGATGCATTCATATATTTTGAGATGGGGTTTAAGTCCAATGTACAATAATGTATGCTCTTATAGCTACATGACCATACTGAATTAGTGCTCTACAAAGACACTTCGGAATAGCAAAACAGCAGTGAATTCTGAAAACGCTGGTTGTTCCTAGCTGAGTTTATAAATAATCAAACACTGTGAGTCCTGCCAGTTTCATTGCTGTTACTCCTTTCCTATATCCAGGTAGCTGGCAAGTGGCTGGTAAGTCGCTCATAGATAAAACAGCAAAAGTTAGGAGAGGTTGATAACTGGAATTTACCAGTTAAGCAATAAAATACAATTTGTACAAAAGAAAGCACACATTTTCTGGTAATCACCTGAGATTTTAGGACTCATCCAGCATTGCTTAATACCCATTTTTCCCCTCTGTGGGATAGCTTCTCCTCAGAAGCATTAACAAGTGGTAATTACAGAAGTCATGCTGACAACACATAACCAGAGGAACACTGTGAACACTGAATGTCAATTGACCTGGATGTTAAAAATTGCAGTTCCCGGCACCTTTATAATTTCTGTTTCATTTAGGTTTTATTGCATATGTTCTTACACCCTACTTTAAATGATAAGTATCCGGCAAAACTTAGAGAATGAAATTACACGAGGCTACATGATTTTGACAAAATGCGAGGATTATGGTTTTATGAACACGCCTGTAATGTGCACTCTCTCTGTGGGAGCAATGGACCGTAGAAGTTAAAATTTCTGTAACTATATTAAACCCATTAGATATCGTTAGTTTTAAGTACAACCGACGCCTCTCGCACCACTCTCCGCAGCAAACTAAAGCTATCCTTCGCCTCCCTTACAGCGGGGCAGGTATCGCGGTCTGCGCCTAGGAAGGAGACCTCCGCCAGCTGGGCACGGGGGTGCCACCGCTGCTCCTCCGTCTTTCGCAACACAATTACCGCGCTCCTCTACCGGGGAAGACGAGGAAAGATGACCAAGTCCCCACCGCGGCTGCCCCCGAGCGGGTCCCGCCACGGGCTCTGCCCCAGCCGGAGCGCAGCGGGCGGGCACCTCCCGCGGCAGCCAGCCCAGCCCAGCCCCGCGCCGCCGGCACCCCGCCCGCCAGCACCTGTCCCGCCGCCGCCTCTCCCCCTCCAGCGGGAGTTAGCGCAGCGCCCGGCGCCCCGGCCCGCTCCGCGCCCGCACAGGGAGGAAGGGACCCCCGGGCCCGGCCGGCGGGACTCACACGGGGTAGAAGGCGTAGGGCGGCAGGGCGCTCTCCTCGCACGGCTCCGCGTCGAGCAGCAGGTAGTCCTGGCTGTCGTTCCGCCGGGCGCCGGCCGCCGGGGAGCTGCTCTTCCGCGGGGCGTAAGGCTGCGCCTGGCTCATGTTGTCCCGCGGCTGAGGCGCCGGGACGCGCGGCGGCTCCCTCAAGGCGCCGCGGAAGCAGCGCGCAGCCGGCCGGGGCGCGGCACTGCGGCTCCGTCTCCTCACAGCGCCGCGTCCCCCGGCGGAGGGAGGGCAGCGCGGGGGTCCGGCTCGCTCCGCGCCCCGCCGAGGGGTTACTATGTCAACCGGGGCCGCCGCCGCCGCCCGCCGCGCCGGAGGCGAGGCGCAGCTCGGCACGGGGGCTGTAAAGTTTGCGGCGCGTCGGCTGGCGCGGCTGTCCCCGGCCGGCGGGAAGGGGCGGGCGCTGGGAGGGCGGCGGGCTCCGCTCAGCCTCCCCTGAGGGGCTGCGGTGCCCCCTCCGCGCCGCCTTCGCGGTCCCGCCGGCTCCGAGCTGATCCTGCCCCGCCCTGGCTCCCGCCGCCGGGCCCGCAGCGCCCCGCCACAGCGGAGCCGGCGGTCAGCGGCCGCCCCGCTGACTCGCTCGCCGCGGTGGCACCGCTTGCAGCCTTCGGAGTAGAGGTGTGCGTACCTGTGCGCCAAAACGCCGCAAAAAAGAGGGGTTATATCCAAAGACGACCTCGGCAGGGGCAGTGCTCACCTTCAGCCGCTTTGTATAAAACACAGCCCACGGCGGTCTGAAAAAAACCACGCAAAACTCCCGTAGGAATCTGGCAGGACTGCAAGCATGCAGCTGGCGGTTAATTCCCGCTGTTGGGAAGCAGGAGCAGGTCCTCTTGCTTTATTTTAGCTTGGAAATACAACGTCTGCTGTGCTTGTGTCCTTTTACAAACACTGTTCACCTGTTTCACAGCAGAGCTTGTTTTTATCACCTCTGATAATTTCAGGTAAGAGCAGGGGCAAAATATCACTTTTCTTAGCAAAAAACCAATAGCTTTGCAGTAATAACACTTTAGCAAAACTCAGTCCCAATTGTATTTCTCAGTTCGGCTTCACTGATAGCACTTTGTTTGGTGATATTCTTATTTTACTTATGTAGATTGTAGTAGCTTAAAAATACTAAAATAATTACAAACTTTTCTAGGAAAAAATGTAAGGCACTGAAGAAATAACATATGACCTATAGGCAACTTTCACATTAAACATAACAGACTTACTATTTCATAAGGGAATATTTATAACTAAATGTTGTAAATGAACAGTTAAAAATGAGTGCATCCAAATAAAATCTCTCCCTCATCCCCGGCCACGTTCACATATTGAAACTATTGCCAGCGTTTGTATTTGAATAGCGCACAGCCCTTTATGCTTCAGGCATGCACACCTTCCCCTAATTTGGTGATACGCTGAGAAACTAACCGGGCAAACCCCAGCACAATCACTTGCAAAGCACGCAGGCAGGCTGACATTGCCCATGCTCTCCACCAGCCTTTGCCAGACCATGGCTTTAATGACTGCCTGAGCCACTGAGGCTCGTTTCACCTACTGAACTGCAAGAGGAGGAGGTATATAAAGAGATCCACAACTCATCGAAATTATGACAGTATTTACATCGTCTTTAGATGAGGTTCAGAAATACCTGCAGCCAAAGGTAATTCCACAGTTGCTCAAGGTTTCTGAAATTTCTTTTGTCCTCATAGTTACGGCTCTTAAAATTAGATTCTAGTGGGTTTTAGAAATCTTCCTTTCTTTGCAAAACACTTTTTTCTGTTAAAGAATATTTTATTTTAAATAGGAGGTTTAATAGCAAAGTTGCCATGTGTATTTTATAGTTCTCATGCTAATTCTTATTTCATATTAATATAAAACCAGATATTATAAAGTTATGTGCAGGCTTTGCATTTGAGAAATATGCTGTTGATAATACCTCACATTTTTATTGTAAGAAAATTGTTCGCCAGTAACAGAGTACTTTGTGCTGGGAGGAATTTCAATGTGTTCCACTGCTCTTGTGCATAACCATTTCATTTCACTTGTCCTACCTTGTTATGAAGATACAGTGCTTCTCCACTTAGTCTTTTTCGTATATTCCCAAAATATTTGCAGATATTTTTTATTTCTCCATTTTATTTCAACTGCTCTGTTTGATACTAGACTGGTGTCTCAAATCCTCTTTTCTAGGTCCTTCCCCCCCCCCCCCCCCCCATGTTCTTTCTTGCTCACCCTCTGGTATATTTACTTCTTTTTAAAAACTAATACCATCCTACTTTGCAGATGGGTTATCAGATCTTTTGTTTTCAGAGCCTGCTCAGCCACTTACTCTGTTTTCTTCTGCTGCTTCCTTCAATCTTCTGCTTACTGTTTGAATACCCCTAGGATTATTTCCCATGTTCCCCATGATACTTGTGCATCTCCCTCAGCTTCCAGGTAACGTTTCTCATTTTCTCAGGTGCTTCCCTTCCTAGATCCCAAGCCTTCCTTGGTCTTCATTCTTATTTCAGCCTCGTAAGCTCTGTGTATCACTCCAGGCACTCTTACCTTCTCACCTATCTCAAATCTTCCACAAATTCTGAAGCCACACTCCTAAGTTGCAGTGATGACTCCCATGGTTTCTTTCAGATCATATGGCAACAGTGGCACTAATGAAAAGTGAAGAAAACAATATGGTGTTCTTATTTGTGCATGCTGGAGAACCGATATACCATGAGAATATCAATCAACTTCAACAGGGAAGCCTACATCAGTATTTTTAGTCACTGCTTACTGAAAGTTAACCACAAACAGCTGCTTCTGAGTATTTGATAGCTGAAAAACATGGTAGCATTGTGAACTCTTCCAGTTCTTGGTCACCTCAGTACAAGCATTTTTGTTATTTCAGATTAACAGCATGTGATGGTCATGGTCATTACTTCTGTGATACAGGTTGGTTGTTTTGGTCCTTCGTGTTTCATAGCACTGCTATCAAAATGAACGATAAAAAGAAATCTTTACAGAGAGACAACTGAATAGGCACTGGACAATACATTTTCTCTAGAACAGAGAAAGTACCTATTATCTTGGGAACAGTGAAAAAAACTTGTACTTATATTGTCTTTTTGTATTTAGTCCAGTGATAAATAAAATATTTATGCTTTTCCATCCCTACATGCTTCATCAAGTTTGAATTACCTCTAGGAAACCACCTCAGTATGGTGCAGTTTTGTTTCACTTCATCAAGGACTGGTAGAACTTGCTAAGTTAAACAGCTGTGTGATTTTTCAGAAACATTGGGCAGATCAAGTCACAGGAACAAAAAATGTTCATTATCCTTGAAAGAGAAAAAAATGCTGAGCTGAAATTCTGAATCTTTACAACTAGATTTATAAAAAAAAAAAAAGTCTCTTTCAATGTAGTATAGCAACTGTCTAGTCTCCATTGACCGGTTACAGAGTGAAAACATGCAGCACTATGGGAGTGGGCCATACTCCTACCAGATGTTAGATAAGCACACATCTTCTGAAGTCAGTGGATGTTCGAAGAGTCACAAGATGATGGAACCTCTGGCTAAAGGTGGCGTGTCTTGTTGCACTTACAGTCCTTTGGATGTATTTGTGTCTGAATGGTTCAGGATACAGGAGTGAATTTGCATCTAATTCCTTCTTTAAGTAATAGTGTAGGGATGATGATCCATTCTGTAACTATCTGAAAGCTAGTGAGGTTACAGAGAATTACTTTGGAGGGCAAGATGCTGGGATGAAGAAGCAAGGAGTGGTCCTTTCCTTCTGTGAGAGACAAGAAAAGAGACTCCTATCAGAGAGCATGACTTTATTCATTACACTTCTTGCAGGTCTTCCCAACACAAAAATGTGATTTTTATTATTCTGGCTTTGCTAATGACTTGGTATTTCTGTTGCAAAGATAAACAACATATGCTATTTTTTAATGAATTAGCCATTATTGGTATTTATGCAGTGTTTCATGACATATAAATTGCAAATCAAATTACAATGAAATTGCTGTACGTGTTCTAGAAAAAGTTATCATATCTTCACTGCAGTCTTTCCCATCCAGATATATATTTTAAATCAGAGTGAATACAGAACTAGACAAAAGAGCTATTTTTTTCTTATTCTTTATCTCACTTGTACACATATTAACCTTTCATTCTTTTGAAATAAAAAATCTATAACCCTGACTTATGATACAAAAATCGCAATATTTCCCTGCTTAATATTTCCCTTATGTGCACCTTTTTTATTACATAATCTGAAAATACATCTGTCTTCTCAGATGAAAAGAACTGATGTATTTAGTGTGAAATGGAAGCGTTAGTTTAGAGCTGGCTTAATTGGTTTTATTACAGACAGCAAGTTAAAAACTATTCCTTTGTCATTCACTCAATCAAGTATAGTGACTGAGATATTTCCCTCAGAAAGATGAAAAACAGAAACTGAAAGCTCCTATTCCCTATACAGGGGAAAGGATGAGAGACAAAGTGAACTCCGTCACATTGCTTAATGCACTGCTAGAAGTCACTTGGGTACCATGGCAATGAAAGCTGCAAAAGAAGCCATGCAGAATAGCACAGTACCATGATTCAGCCTCACTGAATAACTTACATAAAGGTTATCTCTATACAGTGAAATATAGGTGCAATTGTATTGCTCACTTGCAGAGTAATCTAAACCTATTTAGGAACAAAAGGAAGTGGCAACATCAAACTGTACTTGTAGCCTGGAACCTATCAAGGATTCATAGAGTGATGTTTAGTTGCTCATATTTAACCAAAGTCTTGTTATGTGAGCTGGTTAGATTGCACTGGCAAAGGTACACCAGCACACGCCACAGTCATAGTTTCCTGGCTCTGTTCTGCACTGGGAATACTGTCAAAGATACGCTTGTATAAACCAGGAAAGGGGCAAGTCAGTGTAACTGAGCCATGGCTAAGCAGTGTCACTGCTGTGGGTGTGAGCATCGCTTGGAAAGAAAAGAAGTATGCTATACAGCGAAGGAACACTGGTTTCTTGGAGGTGTGAAAGATGTGTAACCTGCCTGCTGGAATTCCTTCCTACTGCATAGTACAGGACTTGCTTTTATAAAGCCAGCAAAGCGAACCATTGCTACTTGGTAGTTTTGTTAGTTCTCTCCACAAAAAATGAAATAACCGTTGTCAACTACTATTTCTAATCACAACTAGTCTCTGCCTTTGTCTAAATGTGAACGAGGACAGAGTCATGTTGTGCCAAAACCAGGACAGCCACCAGGAAACCTTCTCTGTATCTAAAAATCTTTCCTAGTATAGTCTCTTCTGGCCATGATCCAGCCTACTGCTTCACATTCGGCTCTCATACCTGTGCTCCTTTTCTTCCCACAGAATGCTGCAAATGCAAATTTTTATCACTGTCAGAAATTACAGCTGGGCCTTTTTTCTGCAAAGGAGAGCTCGATGAGGAGGTGGGCTCAGATGGCTAGTGGGTTTTGGCACCCACATGAGAGCACTAGGACTGCATCACAGAAACAGTAGAAACATTTTCAAAAGCTGTCCAAAATGTCTTGGCTAAGAAGACTCTGGGGTGTTCAGGGGAAGGAAATACTGAAGGACTTCTGCACTGTAAGAGAGAGGGGAGAGAATTAGGGTCTGCGATGAGAAGGAATGAATTTAAGGATGTGTTCCTACCTGGACATTTGTACTCAGGACTCCGGTTTGGGGGGAGACAGAGATTTCTAGGAGCACCATTATTGCTGGACTGCCAGGGATGCTCCTACCACCACCACTTACACATGTGTACACACACACGATTTACAGGATCCCACTCAGCCATTATCCTATTTTTTGCTGTCAGAAATGTACAATTCTTCTCTACGCACTTCACACAAGGTCTGTCATGCTACATTTGCCTTGGTTGACATGGTATAATTAATTATTGTCAATTCGTTTTAAAAATCTGAAGCGCACTAACACCCACCTGTACTGTATCTACACTGTGAAAGTCAGTGCAACTGAAATATTGTCATTAAATCCATTGCAGTTTCATTACACATAATTTTATGGCTTTTGGATAAATACTATGTTTCCAACCCAGTAGTCTGAGGCATGCTGCTCAAAGATAAAGAACACTACTAGTCATCAAGTCCCTATTCCCATTACAGATAATAAGATACTCCTTCTGTATTATAAGTGAGTAGGAGGGTATTTGAAGTCAAAACTAGATAGAATTAAGTGGAAAATATCTTGCTAGTTTCCAAGGAAGTGGAAAGTATTAACTTTCCAAAAAGAGTGTATATGTAAAGGGATGTTGGACCAGAGATCGTGTATGCTGTGAAAAGCAAGAGTAATCTGACAGGAATCAATAGAATTACAGCATTATTAAATCAGTATAAGTGAGATCAAAATTAGATATTTTCCTTTGTCTACCTTCTGTCATTACATAAAGAAATAAAATATTTTCAATAACCCTATGTCCTTTTAATGACTAACATAAGAGCTTTTCTATGTGGGTTCCATGTCCACTCAAGATACTATATTAACTTCTGTGTCTTGCCCAAGTGGTTCAAAGCATCTCCACTTGTTGCCTGATTTTATCAAAGAAGTAAAGAAAGTGATACGTTGAAGCCTTTCACGTAAATACTTAACCGAATCAGTACGTAGTACTCATCTTGGAGATTTGATATTTAGACCTACCCATGTATAAAGGATAAACAAGTATAATAAATAGTGACAAATAAATTAGAGCTTTAGCAAAAAGAGGTTCTTAAAAATTCAAGTAACTATTGCTGACATTTAACCTTTACTGGCAAAGAAGTGTGTTTGTACAAACAAGTTGTTTGGCTTGGCATGATCACATGCTGCCATGAAAATGACGTGGTTCATAACACTTGCAACATTTGCTATTTCCTTTTCATTTTAATGTAAGTGATCTTTGTAAGTGGAAGTTAGACAGGAGACCAGTAGAAGAGATTTGTTATATTTAAAAGCAGGCTAACTGTAGTGAGTACCTCCTGAACATGTCTCACTGCTATGTCAACTTTATCATTTAGAGATTCTGACATGATGGATATTAGTGTTGCAATGCTGCCTTCAAGATGGAGTTTATAATCATTGATATCCCGCTGATTTCATCCTGCTGTATTAAAAATAATAACTCAGGACACTTTATCTGTCAAAGATATCTTTTCTAAGTTATCAACAGATGTTGTCTTATTTATGTTTTCTCTGAATTACATATGTGCATCATGTTCCTTTATAGTAAATCAGTTTCTACCGTAAGTTTCTTGTTAGCAATGCTCTCAGAAATAAAATAATCCAGTCTGGAACTATATACCATTTTGCATTTCTGTTCCTTTTACTACAAGTAGATGCTGCACCATCTTATTCAGTGACTTCGGTAGTAGAGTAGAGGGCTTTAATGCTTCTTGGCATTAATTTTTTGAGGGGATTCCACCTTCTAAAACATAAGATGCTGATTTTTTTTTTTCTTGTAATTCTAAGGTCTGAGAGCATCAGTGTTACAGAGAAAACATGACACGGTGTTGCCTGGCATCAAGCTGCGAATGTCTTTGAACTCAGACATGTCCTTTTATTTGTTTGTTGATGCTATCCATCTGCCAACTATCAGAGAGACTTTCCCTGCTGGTTCCTGCAAGCAGGCCTGTATTTTATATATTGGCAGTGTAGTTCTGTCACCCTGTCTTCTCTGTGTTCTTACTGCAGATGATTGGCCTGATCTGTTTTGTTTGGAAATCAGGGAAAAGTGAGTTAGGAAAAGAATGTTGTGTTGCATGAAGGGATGTGCCACCTAAAACAGCTCCACCCGAGGACCACGGGCTTTCCTCCGTTGTGTGGTGCACCGTCAGCCTTCCTATCTGAGTGACTCTCTGGTTCCTCTGCATTCATGGCTTCCATTATTTGGCATTCACATATTTCTAGATTAGTAAGGGTTTGTTTGAATAACTGTTTTGAGAGAAAATTCATGTCTGTAATCACACATCAGCGATTACATGTGGCTGAGCTTGTTCAAGAAAAGACAATTACTGTCCTTTATTTGCTGTTATTATTTTCCTTTTGTTTTGGAAAGTTCCACTATGCATTCATAAAGAAATTATATCATAAAACTTGGATAATTATTTGCTTATTGTAACTTTAGGAAAAAAACACAAAAACAGATTTCTAGGATGAAGTTGGTTTACATACATTAATTGTTGAATTCTATGAACTAAATTGTAAAATATATTGTATGTATAATATAGCCATATATATATATCTTGAGGAAGAAAACAGGGCTGATATAGAAAATGTAAGACAACTCAGTCTGCTACATAGTGGGTTCATCACAAACAATTTGACAAGCTCTACCCAACATTCTGGATAAGATCAAGTCTTGTATAAATATTTTCTGCTTATATACGTCCTCCATCCAACAGTTTGAGCTGTGGTGGCATCTGCCAGGACATGCTTTGACAATCAGTTCTACCCATCGTTACTTCAGACCTCAATAAGCAGTCACTCTGTGTCTTGCCACCAGACGGGACAGTCAGGTGTTTAATTACATTTTATCTGTAGTTTATGAAACTTAAATTGCATGTGGCATCAGTGTGTGAACTAGCAACTGTGATATGGAGCACAGAAGATTTTCATGTCATTCCTTCCCTTCAGGTTTATGTTGTAACATTTCTGTTCATGATCTCTTTTGGGAAAGTAGTTGGTTGCTGTAGTTATTAGCCAAAGAAGGCATGGTCTTATTCACCTCGTTTATTCTTAAAGTGCTAGGCTTGCTTTCTAAAACCCAGATAAATACAAACTCTGGAATATGAGATGTTAAAATGTATTAGATGCTACTGGTCTCTACACAAGTGTTGGACAGTTACAATATTGGTTTGAGGAAAAAATGGCATGACTTCAGGATAGAAAGCGTGCAGCGTTTCTGTAGATTTTGTTTGCTTGAAGTCATCACAGCTGTTTGGAATATTTCTCTGCTCCTGGGATGACAGATCTAGCAATCAGTGCACCTCTGGGAGGGAAACTTATATCCCTTATTCCATGAGCACCAGCCTCGCTGTTTTGGCCATCCCTGAGACAGCGTAAGTGCTAATGAATGGGCACTGTAGGGCTGCCAGATGGCGAAAGCTCAGTCTTTATAATCAGGGAACACTGCTATCCTGACAGCTGAGTTTTTAGTTAAATGCATTAATACCAATTTTCACTAAGCGAAAGGATATTAACTCTGTCTCCAGAAATGCTTCTGAGACACAACTCACTGGACCTTTAGGAAAAAAAAAAAAGGGAGATATGATTTTATGTTTACCTTATGTCTGTTTAATGTTTGCGCTGTCTTTAGGCATTTATTACTGTCAGATGCAGAACACTAGGTTTGACAGGTTACTTGGTGTTGTCAAACATGATCATTCTTGAAACATTAAATTATTATCCCCTTCAGAGCTTACATCACTGACATACTTATGCAAGATGCTTATTCCTTGTGTCTGGCTATGCCACCACAGTGTCACAAAATACTTTATACTATGTTGATTACACTATTTTAGTAATTCACAGGTGTCACAGGCCTCTGGTTTGACTACACACAATGCATAACATTTGCCTACTACTTTTACATCATGGCGCTTCAGGAATTATGGTCACTACTTATACAGCTTTTGAAATTTCTTTGATCCAGGCCAAACCACTTTTAGTTAAGAAAATTACAATGACTCATACTCCTTTGTTAGTTGCAATGAAGCTACTTCCACTGTTGAAGTGTGTTATATATCCTACGCTGGTATTATTAGCTTAACTGATGGGTAGATGTAAGCTTGCTACTTCTAGTTTTGATATAACTGTGATGTTATAAGCAATGGTAAAGTCTGATGGTTTGAGAATTTCCTTCCATAATATGTCCAAGAATTAAGGGCAGAGCCCATAAAACAGGCCGTGCTTTAACATAGACTTTTCATTTCTACTTTAGGATACAAGACACGTCTTCTCGACTGGATCGCTACTGTTTGGTAGTCAGGAAGTTTGCTTTGAGAAATTTGCTATTATTTGTTCTGTGAAGATTCTGGTAGTATGGAAGGATTTAGATAACACCATAACATAGAACTAAGAAATTTAAAGCACATACAAAATTGTTGCAGTCCATGGAAAGCTACAAGAAATATATTCATTAAACACAACATCATGTAAGTAAAATCAATTTCAATCTAGAAAAGTTAAAATATGAAACAGATGATGGCACATTTGCAGTTTCTCTAAAGAAAACTTTCCTTCTGATGGACTTTACAAAATGCATCACAGTGTTCATCTGCCTAATCCTTTACCAAACTATCTGCAGTATCAATGAAGTGATACTGGCTGGCTATAGAAGAGGGAAGGTATGTTTGGAGGCAGAGGTACATCATCCTTGGGCTTTTAAGAATATCATATGGGTGGGAAGTAATTTTCAGTTAGCTTTAGATGTTTACAACATAGACATATAGCTATTTAGGCTTCTTCTATAGGTAATTGTCTATCCATTTAGGTCAAGACTAATTGCACGTTTCAGGCAGAAATTTACCCCACCGATCTTCAGGGAAGCCTAGATAATTACCCCAGAAGTAGATGTTTTAACACTGCAAATGTGTAAAAGTTAAGCAAAATAAATTCTGCTCCACAGTTCAGCATTCACCTATTACCTTTTAGGGCCCCACACAATAGTCATCACATAAAACTTAGACCATGTTGTAGTAATAGATGCATGCGCATCCCATGAAGTCATGATACACAAAACTGGGAAATGTGTTCAGCAGGAATATTTGTTTCCAGACTCCCCTTCTGCAAATGGCAATGATGAGATATTATCTGTATTTCATACCATGGTCACTTAACCCTCAAAAGAAAAAAAAAAAAAAAGGCAATTCTAGGATTTAGTAGAGATTCTTTTTAATGTAAAATTAGGCCACTAAAGGAGTGGGATGAGGTTAGGGCAGAGGGACAGACACAGAAGCTCTAAAGAATACTATTTTCCCCTTCTGATTAAAAATATTCATTAAGAATTGGAGAAAATCTACATCTTTAGAGGGGTTTTTTTACCATTTTCTTATGACAACTGATATCCGTTAAGAAATCTTTCCAAAATACTGATCTCTTACATTTGGTAGCAATAATTAATAAAATGGCAGTATTAAAATCTAGTTGGATACTTTTTGTTCAGGCTTTGCAAAACATCCACATGGTTGGTGTATTTGTAAATAATGCTAGCAAAGAAATAAAACGTGAAAAGGAATGCATTGAATTGTTATGCTCATTTCCTTTTCAATAAATATGCAGGGATCTTCTTTTATCCCCTGAGACCAGATGTACCACATGTAATGAGATTCTGCAAAGTGTCAATATGCACGAACACCACAAAAGGAATCTGGGGTATTCAGTTCATTCCTAACAAGTAGGATTAATGAGGAATGGATAAATATGTATGTAAAAAACAAGACTGGATTGAAAGTTAAGTCTTATGGACATGATCAGAGTACTGATGTTCAATACATTGAAGAAATTCTCCCAGAGAAATTTTCTATGGGGAAAAGAAAGTTTAAAAAAATAATTTTGAATAAACCAGGCCTACTGAGAGATGAGCTAAAGTTATTCACTCAGTATTTCCAGGTAAAGTTTAACAGAATTTTGATTGTTCAGTCAGCAGGTCTATGTGTTTTCTTCACCGAGCTGAAGTTGCAAGACAAGTTGCAGTTGCAAAACATCTTGTCCTAGACTTCACAGTTCTCAGCTTCTCACCAGTCTGCTGGTTCCTCAGTGCTTAAGAAAACAGACAGCAAAAAATACATTAAATATATGCAAACTACAGCAGTGATCTACTGCGCACAGCTATACACACATCAGTTGTGTGGAACAGTTTGTTCTGCACAGTTCACCTCGATTCTGAGATGTTTTTTTACTGAATTAGATTTTACTGAGATCCAATGGGAGTACATTTGCAATAAAAACTCTGTAACTGTCCTGCACAGACTCTGTTAGATTCCATGCCATCTACATGGAGCCACAGTCATATGATATATTTTTAATCTTGTCTGGGTCCTCCAAACTACACCATGGATTAATCTCCTCTTTTGGATTAAAAAAATCCTTCTCATTGATATAAATAGATGAATGACTCTATTTTTAACTCTACACGGTGTCTTTGAAAATATGACTAACAGAATTTTCTGCTGGTCTCCACAGGATCATTTTGGTAGGTCTCTCTTAGCTGACAAAAAAGTGTGTAACAAGGACAAACCAAAAACTTACCTGAAAAAAATAGCACCCACAAAACCATCCACATCATTGTGTCAAGTTTTACTTCATAATATCAATTAATAACAACAATAAACTCATACAAAAAGGGATACATTTATCTGTCAAAGCAATTTGTGTCCCTAGCAAACAATTCTACAAAAAAGTCAGAAAGAAAGGATATTGAAGAATTAAAAAATACATAACTGCTGAATCTTATTGAATGATTCTGCATGTTAATTATGAGCTAACCTGCATGTTAATTATGTCCTGACTAAAGCTGATGAAACTTTTCACACAAAACTCTTCTCTGTCAATGTTCAGCAGATCCAGTGTCTCCAAAATGCTCAGTTATTACTTGACAGGGTTTTTTTGTCTTGGAAAGGAATTAAATCCCCAACTGAAAAACAGCCATTCTTGATCATTTCAAAATGTATCCCCTTGCTTTTTTTTTTTTTTGTGATTACTTTATTTCACTTTTAGTAATTACATTTGAAAATTTGAAATCAGAATGAAGTACTTTAAACACTTTCAGAGTGAAATACTTCAAGAAGCCAAATAAAGTTGATTTTTACCCCATCAATTAAGCACTGTAACATTTTTATCTTTTCAGACAATGACAGTTAGTTGGAACTGTTTGAATTACTGATAAAGAAACAAATTAATGGTGTCACCCTCCATAGGTGGTCCACCAGAAAACTAATTATTGATATGAAATTCTGATCCCAGTGGAATCCATGGAAATCGTGCCATCAAGGGACTACAACAGAACCAAGAGTTTATCCTGAGTATTAGCAGGATCGGGACAAAAGCTTTAAGCAAATCTGAGCTGTCTGGATGAGCTAGATCAGCATCTTTGTGTTATTAATAGTTCATAATAATACCAAAAACTCTCCCACAACTACAAACCAGCCTAGTGGAATTCCATTTTATTGTTTTGGCCTTGCTTACTGCGAATTGTCAAAAATTACTTTGAAAATTATCACTATATGAATTAAGTTATTTGTGCTTGCAATATTATATTCTGTAATACCATGAAAGTTTGGTGGATGCTTTTAGAATCGTCAGTTATAAATCCAGCCAACAAATTCCAGAGGACCTAATGGGTTGTTATATCATGACATTTTACACCTAGTAATACCTGAAATCCTGCAGGTTTTTTTAGGTCTATGTAGGCAATGGCTGTGGTTTAACCCCAGCCAGCAGCAAAGCACCACGCAGTCACCACCTGCTGACAGATGCATGAGCAGTGATCCGCCCCTCCTGGCCAACTCCCCCCAGTTTATATACTGGGCATGACGTTCCATGGTATGGAATACCCCTTTGGCTAGTTCAGGTCAGCTGCCCCGGCTCTGCTCCCTCCCAGCTTCTTGCACACCTGCTTGCTGGCAGAGCATGGGAAACTGAAAAGTCCTTGGCTTAAGATAAGCGACACTTAGCAACAACTAAAACATCAGCGTGTTATCAACATTATTCTCACACTAAATCCAAAACACAGCACTGTACCAGCTACTAAGAAGAAAATTAACTCTATCCCAGCCAAAACCAGGACAGCAACCTTGTTCACTGTGGTGGCACTATGTACATGCTTAGAGCTAACTACATGATCTTTGTACGACTGAAGGTCTTTGGAATTGCTCTCCAAATCCCATATTTAATAATGGGTTGTATCCATTTTCTGTGCTAAGGTACATACAGTGGATAAATGTTTATAAGTCATTTCAGCTATGATACTTCCTGAGAGTCTATGTTGTTCCATTGGAAAGGAACATATGAGCTATAAGGCTGGGAATAGGAAATCTCTGCAAAAACGAATCCTCAGGTTCTGTCCCCTTCAGTTTTTTTCTGAAAGACTGAGATTTCTAAGAAGTGCTAAGGTTGCCGAGACCACAATAGCATTCTAGAGAGGATTTTTCAGGCAACAGTTTGCTTCAGGAGTTTGTTTTCACTGGAGACAATAAATTTTTGTGGCTTAACTGATTTATTTAATAAATTCTTGGATAAAACTACCATGGTACTGCTTTCTGAATCACAAGACTGCTGTTATTTGTCTCTGAGTAAAGCGTTGCATGTTGAAAATTGCTATTTAGAAACGTGAGTCTTAAAGAATCTGCTCGTCTTCTTCACTCATCTCTTGGGATCATGTTACTTGCATGAGGGTTCTCACTGAAAAAAGCTTCTAGTCCTCTGGGTTGCAAAGATTGACTTGAAAATGAGAATCCGCTTCATATTCCTCTTGGGATTAATGTTAAAAATAATTTTCAGGTTTTAATGTTAAAATTAATTTTGACTTCAAGAGGGGCAGGAATTGGTTCCAGTTATAAGGGGAAAATAAATGCAGTAGACCTCCAGTTTGGAGACAGCGGTTTTGGGATGTTCCCTCTGTGTGTGTCCTCCGTTCTTACCCACTGACGCAGCAATGAGAGGGCCTTTCTAAGCCCTTTCAACAGTACTCCAGAAGAAGCTCTTTCTTCACATAGGTTAAAATTAGCACTAAATTCCACTCAGTTATGAAGTATTTTGTTCAAAGTGAGAATACTTCTTCAAAACCATATCTTGCAGCTGAGAGGAGCTGCGATGCTCTTTTGACAGGTTTCGGGATGTAAATCAGAAGAGCTGGATCTCCAGTTGTGGAAATGAGAAGTCTTAAACTTGGTCTTTGACAATGAGTCATAATAGATTTAGAAAATCTATACAGTTTATCAGTAGTAAATACAATTATACAGTTATGTTTAAAATTGTACATTAAGCAACGTACAATGCCATCCTGCTGAGAACAGGTAGCAGCTGCTCAAGGACAGAAGAAAGTATACATTTCCAAGCACAGAGATATTGCTACATTGCATAGGATGCAAGTGGGAAATACAAGAACAATACACAATGTAATATTGTGTTTGGGATGCCTTATGTCTCTGACAACTGGGTAGTCCACAATTCGTATGTTCCAACTTCTGCTGCTAGCAATACTAGTAAATACTTTTTCCTACACTCTTGACTTTCATCCTGATTACAACAGAACTGTAATAATATAGTCCAGAACTACTTTCTAGGGGAGCTGAGGGGGCAGCAGCCTCTGTAATTAACACTGGCCGGTGTCACCAATGCGCTCGTGCCGCAGCTGCGAGGCTGCACAGCCTCCCCCAGGGCCATGTCTTCTCTTGAGTAGCTGAGAGCAAAATTCACCTGTTCTAGAAAATGGATACAACCCATACAAACCGTAAGCAGAACGTGGATCAAAAGTCTGAAACAAGTTCATCCCCAAGCCAAGGAGTGAACAGAGCTGTTACAACTACAGGATATGTTCCCATAGTTGTGATTGTTTTGTGAATCCACTTTAACTTGCTTGCTGTCTTGTAACAGTTACCTGAAAAACCCTCATAGGACAGGTGTAGCAGCTTCAGTCCTGACCCTTTGCCTGGACACTCGCAATAAGTGCTGAACTTGCATTTCAAGCTGACACGCCTTATTTGTGTTTCTGGGACGTTCCTGTGTCCGGAGTCCCCGCTCACAACCCATCTGCTCTGGGCTCCAGTGGCAAGGACAGGTACCTGATGGCTTTGTAGTAGCTTAAAAGTATCCCTAGGGACAGGTACTAGCTAAATCTCTTCACATCAAAGATTTCTAACACAGCTATTGATTCTTTTGAATACCATAAGACCTGGTAAAAACCATGTAAACAATTTATATCATTTGTTGCCTCTGTGTTCCCATCACTGAAAATTATTCTTTGGCATCTGATTGGATGTCCAGATCTCTTCCCTATACTTGGCGTTTTTTTCTCCAAACGTATGTTTTCATTTACGTGAAACATACGTGAAACAGTCAAACACAAGTCCCTGTTCTAAACAAGGGTTTTGAATATAATTTTCAAACAGGAGATGTAAAACTGTTTTCATTCACTTTTTTCATGAGAAACTTAAAAATTTCATCCTGAAGCAAACAAGAAAATGTTGGAAAACTTGAAAATCCTCAGAAGGCAGGAAAACTGCTTCTTATCCATCTTTAATATGGTAAAGGATAAGAGCACTGGCTCATAAAATCAAACTGGAATTTGCAAGCTATACAAATTCTACAAATTGGTGTAATGGATTTTGATAATGCTGAATCATAATCATAATATGCCCATGTTATTGCAGCAAAAAGGACTATAAATATTAAAAAAACATGAATCAAATTTAGCTGTGTAAACTCCAGATGCCAAAATTATAACATCAAGAGGCAGGTGCAACAGGAAGTAGAGTTTGTATGGAAAAGATAGAGAAGAATTAACATTTTTGTTAACAATATATCATCACTGACGCTTGTGTAGCATGTTAAATGCTACGGTTCTGTTTGTTCCAACTGATTTCATTCTTGCACATTAGCAGAACTTACTTATCTGTTGATCTTTTTCTTTGTCATTTCCCAAAATGAAGGAAATTATTATTATTCTGTCATCCAGCCAGATTACAGCTATTAAGTATGACAATATCTGTTTGTATTAATATTGTATTGATATTTGGGTTAGAGAAGACAAGGAACTTGCAAGCTGGAGAACAAAGAGAACCAAAAGATGAGAGCATCTTGTCATCTGTATCTACAAAAGTATTTTCACAGCCATCTGCTCTGTGATGGGGGAAATGTGAAGGGGACTGAGTGCCCAGGTAACAGCACAGGCTTTGGAATAGGCTGTGAATGTAAGCTGGTGTCCCTTGGTATTTTGATGCTATCTGTGATGAAACTCATGATCTTGTTTTGACATCATCGTCAGTGTCTCTGTTAGCTGGGTTAAGCCTAGCTGAGATGCTATGATCCCATAACTCAGCTGCAGTACATATATACTTTAGCAAGGTGTTTCATGAAGTCGCCTTTCCCAGATTTGTTTTCTCTGTATGTTAAATTTGATCCTACTGCCACTATAGTCACAGTTCCTTTCTTTTTCTCCTGCTGCTCCTTACTTACATTTCTTATTTCAGTTTTAGATGTAATGTGTTGCTTCACTGAAACAATTGCCCCTTGTGAGAAAAATCAATATGATACTTGTGGGATTTGGATGACGCACATCAGGAATTCTCTTTTGTATCTTGTCTCCCTCCTGGATAAATATATCTTGAACAGATTTTCAGAAGTGGTGAACTGACTTAGACATTCAAGACACAATTTCAAAAATGATGTATGCATTGTTGAGCCCAAGTCAAACTGAAGGTGGGATAAATTTCTGTGCATAGACCAATGCATGAAAGCACCCTGATCTCCTAAGGAACATATACATATCAGCCATCTATTTGATGACAGAATAGTAAAGGACTACAGATACTAGCTTTAAATTAGTTCAGGTACCAATAAAGGTAGAGTCATAGGCTCATTTGCCTTGCTGCTTGGCTTCTGAAACTGCACCTTAGATGCTTTTGAAAATTTTACCTGAAGTGAAGTATTCTACATTTCACATTTGGAATTGAAACTTCCACCTGGAAAATCTCTTGTAGCAGTTCTTCCTGAAGCAAAGGGGTGAGTTGAACAGGCATAAGGCAGCTCTCCAAGCTATTTTGGTGGTAGTGTTGGTTTTCATATGATTCATTTGAACACCAACACCTTCCTGCCTTGTGACTGTAAATAATGCACTCATCTGGGGAATGACAAGTCGTGACAAGGCTAGTGACAGGTTGAATCCAAAGAGAAAAAGATCATCTCTACAACATTAAGATTCAGCTGCAAGTATTGTAATTGCCTCAGTACAAAGAGATCTCTGACTACCATATTTATCCTTCTGTTTTATGGGATGCACAGGATCTCATTTACCACCACAGCAGCAGAGGGATTACAAAGCCTTCATTCAGGAGACATGGAAAGGATTCCCGTTCTCATCTTCAGTCCCTCTGAAGCCATTTATATGAACTTCACAAAAGGAGTTCAGTAACAGATGAAACACGATCTACTGGGTTGAACGCTGGCTTGGGACCTCTTGGCACCTGACTTGGGAACTGTTCCTAATTCTGCCATTAACTGCTGTGTGATGTTAAATTGTTTTGTTTCTCCACGCCTTAAATTCTCCTTCTGTATGACACAGATAACACTCTGAAGCATGCCAAAAACAAATGCTGAAAAAGAACTAACTGCTTTTTTTTGTCTTATTCAAGCAAAGAAAGGAGGCAACAAAGTTTATCTGAATAAGAACCCTTAAGAATTTAAAATACTGCTAGCTATTTCATTGTATCATTTAGGCAGAAACCACTGGCAGTTCTGAGGCTGTGACAAAAGCCTAGAAATGCTAGTGGTATTTCGTAGCACCGTACCATTTCCCAAGCATATTGACTGGTTTTTACTAGGCTATTAGATGTTACTTCTGGTATACAGTAGAGACTGAACCCATTCAACAGTCCTAATTAAGTGAGTTCATGATATATGGTATTTAAATAAGGCAATCTAAGTTCCTGATTAATCATCCATTAACAGTAAGTCATCATTATGCAATCTGTTTCTGAAGATATCGAAACACACTATTAAGCAGTTACTAAGCACTCCTTCCTCAATGTTTTATGAGTCTGTTCCAGTGTTTTATGACACTGACTTAGTGCTGCATCACAGTTTACGTATACGCATTAAAGCTGTCATGTAAACCCCTTAATTCTTAATCACCATTAACATGGTAGAAGAACAGCCTGGCCAAACTTTCATTTCCCTGTGAATTTCTTAGATCTGAGAAGTTTTAAGAACTTTGTTTCTCCTCTCTTAATTATCAAACCCTAAACAACAGATATTGATTTTCATGTAAACCTTCTTCAGCTACCGCTAAATCCTCACAGAGCGCTCCAGTGTGGCCCTCACTCAACAAAATTTCCACTAAAAGTTTCCTATGAGAGTTTGGGCTGAGTGAAGGATAAGCAAAGATCTCAGGGCTTGTCCCAGAGGATTTAGTACCTCCTGTGTAATGCACAACAAGTTTTGTTGTACATGACTTTATATTGTAAACCTGAATAATTCAACCGTCTGTGTTAAATAATTAATTTGGGGGAATTAGCATTTCAGAGATGTCTTGTATAAAAAATTTTCAAGACTAGTGTGCCATTATGTTTAACATTCGTTACATACAATTGTTCACTTAATTTTATAACCATGTTCTTGTACTTTACAGTCCCATTCTCACACAATTCAAATAATAAAACTGCCCACAGTCCTACACTCCTTGTGTTGATATCTGATAAAATGCACTATCGCTGAACTTCCCCCTTCAGTTTCTACAGGGTCCAATATGTATTTTTTCTTTCATGACAGCACTTACAAGTTACTTCAGCTAAGGACTTCTTTAGTTACTACAAGAACACCAACTAATTAATGAATCTTTGAAGCAACTTTGGGAGACAGGAATGAGTTATGGATAAATGAAGACACAGAAGAATTTTGATTTGCTAAATTTCAATAGCAAATGAGGAGCAGAATGAAGAACAGCACTGTTTGCATCAAGACTCCTAGTTGTCTTTGCAACTCGCCCAAGTACATTTTCTCTGTTTCTATTATGAATACTAACTCTTTCCCTGTTCCTTCTATTTCATGACTTACCACTATTGTCCATGCAGTATTAAATTCTTTCCTATAAGATATGAGTCTTTGCCTGAAAAGCCTGTCAAAGGCAGCAGTCCCCAATTGTGTGTAAGCACATTCTTGCTGGGCTTCCTGAAACCCATCCTAGTGATCATGTCTTTCATGACAAATTCATAACAAAATATTAACAGACATGCCAGGTCTGATTCTCCTACAAAGAGCCCTTCCCACTACTTCAGCAATGTAAAACTGTTTGAAAGGGACCGCAAACATCATTTACGTCCTGCATTTGCATTGCCAAAGCCCAGTTTTAGTGGAGCAAATGAGAGTAAGGCTAACTAGGTATGGAATAAAAATACACTTTTAATTGGACTCTGACAAGAAAACTGCTTGAAAACCTGCAAGGGTAACACTTTGAGTGATCATGGTGGAAATGACAAACTTTCTAAGAGAATTCTATGCAGGTCTGGATTTCATTTCTTTAGCTAGCTTACACTTTGTGCCTGTTTAGCAACCCTTTGGCAGTACAATCAATGGCTTTTACACCTTTCAGTCTTTGTTGACGCTAGCTGGAGTTTCCCTAAGAGCCTATATTATTTCTGAGCTATTTTTTGTGTGAATCCACCTCCCTGCTCCCTCTGAAGTTTCCACAGTGGAAGGTTGAAACTGATTTGAGAGATGCTTCCTTTACCAGTGCAGTGATAAATGCCCATAGAAAGTTTGCAAACAGCACATACGGGTACTTGCTACCACATTTATAATTATGCTAATTAAAATAATAAGCAACACATTTCAGTCAATTTTCAAGCTATTTTCCCTATATCTGAGAGTCAAGGAATCTATGAAAAATGTACTTATCTATATAACAAAAATATATATTTTAATAACATAATAATAATTAGACAAATACACTGAAAAAAAGATTGAATTGCGCCTTCACAGCCATTTAGGCTGTGGAGCCAAGAAAGCTGTTACACACAAGCACTTTTGCTAGTGCAATGCAGTGTAGTCCATATGCATGTATTTAAATCCTTCTTTAGACAAGCAATCAATGCTTTAAAATATCTGGGTAAAACTAGTTGCTTAAAATTATCACCGTTAAATTGAGGAGACCTACTCTGGTTAGCAATTAAATTCTGTTTTCCGACTGAAAAAAAAATGTTCTTAAAACAAAACAAAATAATCAGGCCAAAGCCATTCAAAATTAACTCAATTACCAATCAACTCATCAGCATCTCTTCATCTTCTTAGTGTTGAGGAATAGCACAAATTTAGCTTTGGGGAATGAGACTCCAACCATATTAGAGCCATATTTGGCCTACTGAAGGCCTCAGAATTAATCCAGCTAAAATAGTAAAGTATTGAATCAGATTCTGAGGTTCATATTCTGCTTTATTCCATGTCCAGATGATTGTGCAGCAGACATCTGCTATATGAGTATGATCCAAAGAAAAGAGAAGGGGGAACAAGCCAACATTTTGCTTGTTGCTTCATTTTGACCTTTCCACAGACCTGTGGAGACATCCAAATCCACCACAAATCCAGGGCTCTCAGTGTTTTGAAGTCATCAATCTGCAGAGAGCCTGGAGACAATTCGTCATTCCTGCTTCCCTACCAGAATCACAGAAAAAAAACGGAGGAGTTGAGCTACTTCTTTGTAAATCTATTTTCCTGGTTCCTCTGAAAGTTTTCCAGGAAAACACTGGCATTCAAACTGCCAACAGGTTGGATGAGGGGCTAATAAAGAGATGCTTGGTCCCTGTGCATGCGGCGCCTGGTGGGATTCAAGAGCATCATCACAGACTCCAGAGGTGCAGGGAAAAGCCTTAGGGAATTAATCTAAACAGAACTATTTGTTTCATTTGTTTCTCTTCTGGGCTCCCACCTAGGAATAAATAGCAGAAAAGCATGAGATTTAGACCATTACTCTTTCAAAATTGTCTTGCAAATAGGCATCAGTGTATTCAGTAGTTAGCTTTTGAAAAACAGAAACACTGCTCATCTGATGCTGTATGTGTGATTTGCACAAACCAAGCATCTGATTTAGTGAAAAGCTAAATTTTCCGGTTGGGTTGTCTGAGATTGTAAGAAGAATGATTTATCAAATCTCATACTAATTCACAATAATACTGTGTAATTAGAATTTTAAAATCTTATCTTTTTAAAGACTGTTGCACATAGACACTTTCAGATTTATCTTTGTGATTTTGAAGTGTTGCTATCACCAACTGTCCACCCCATCTGAGTCTGATATATTAGCAAAAATCATAGAATCATGGAATGGTTTGGGTTGGAAGGAACCTTTAAAGGTCATCTAGTCCAATCCCCTGGCAATGAGTAGGGACATCTTCAACTAGATCAGGTTACTCAGAGCCCAGTCCAACCTGACCTCGAATGTTTCCAAGCATGGGGCAGCTACCACCTCTCTGGGCAACCTGTTCCTGTGTTTCACCACCCTCATCATAAAAAATTTCTTCCTTATAGCTAGTCTGAATCTACCCTCTTTTAGTTTAAAACCATTACCCCTTGTCCTATCACAATAGGCCCTACTAAAAACTCTGTCCCCATCTTTCTTATAAGCCTCCTTCAAGTACTGAAAGGCTGCAATAAGGTCTCCCTGGAGCCTTCTCTTCTCCAGGCTGAACAACCCCAACTCTTTCAGCCTTTCCTCATAGGAGAGGTGTTCCAGCCCTCTGACCATTTTTGTGGCCCTCCTCTGCACCCGCTCCAACAGGTCCATGTCTTTCTTGTACTGAGGACTCCAGAGCTGGATGCAGTACTCCAGGTGGGGTCTCACGAGAGCAGAGGGGCAGAATCACCTCCCTCGATCTGCTGGCCACGCTTCTTTTGATGCAGCCCAGGA
The DNA here is from genome assembly GCF_018139145.2 of Gymnogyps californianus. Classification (NCBI taxonomy): domain Eukaryota; kingdom Metazoa; phylum Chordata; class Aves; order Accipitriformes; family Cathartidae; genus Gymnogyps; species Gymnogyps californianus. Next base: position 14,801,936 of record NC_059471.1, read on the forward strand.
TACAATTGGCTTTTCTGAAGCCAAATTATGCTCAAATGCAGCACAATAAGAAGCAGTCAGCAGCATTGGATGGGGCTTTGAGAGGACCGAGATGGTTTTAAAAGTCCTAGGTCAGTCTCTTAATGATAATAGACTTTAGAAGTCTACCTGTTCAGGGTGCTGCTGAGCATGCCTAGGAGATTTGCTGTTCAGAACACATATGTCACTAAACTTTATGGCTGTCCTGTTTCAGATGCCTGTACAGAGGTAGACTTGAATAATGATTCAAATCTCAAATCTAGATATCTAAATTTCTCCTCAGTCCATCCCAAGCAGGATAGTAGGCAATTTCAATGTGGACCTGATTTTCACATCAACCAAAGAATTCTGATTCACAGCATCCATCTTTAAAATAAGTAAATTAATGTGCAACTGCTGAAAGAAGAATAAACTATCAGTTAACTTCAATGTTTTGGATACAAAATCATTTTTATTTGGAGGTGTAAAGGTGAAGGTACTACTTTTTTGTTGCAGTCATACAGGGGGGGTTAAAATACATCACAGTGTATGTTCTAGTTATTTTGTTTCAAAAATTCAGACCATAATCGAATAATACTAACACTGTGTACTGGGTCTGGCTGAGATGGAGTTAATTTTCTTCATAGCAGCCCGAATGGTGCTGTGTTTTGGATTTGTGATTAAAAGAGTGTTGGTAACACACCAGTGTTTTGGCTATTGCTGAGCAGTACTTGCACAGCATCAAGACTTTCTCTTTTTCCCCCTCTGCCCCAGCAGCGAGTAGGCTGGGGGTGGGCAAGAAGCTGGGAGGGGACACAGCTGGGACAGCTGACCCCAACTGACCAAAGGGATATTCCATGCTACGTAACATGCTCAGCAATAAAAACTGAGGGAGGGGGCTTTGTGAGAGGTAGCCATTGCTTGGAGACTGACTGGGCATCGGTCTGCTAGTGGGAGGTGGTGAGTGATTGCCTGTGCACCACTTGGTTTGTGTTTGTTTGTTTGCCTTTTTCCTCTTTCTGTCACTTATTAAACTGTCTTTATCTCGACCCATGAGTTTTCTTGCTTTTGCTCTTCCTATTCTCTCCCCTGTCTGGTTAAGGGTGGGGAGTGAGTGAGCAGCTGGGTGGGCCTTAGCTGCTGACCAGGGTGAACCCACCACACACCATCACATTATCAGAATCTCACACTGCTACAGACAAAAACAACTGATTCCTGAAGATAAAAGATAGGGGAAAAAAATTGAAACATAGCCATCGATCAAAATGTCAATCTAACTTATCTATGTAGTCTAAAGGTGTGAGTTTATACAAACAGGACCTGAAACATGCAAAGCCCAGTATTAAGATTAAATAATACCAAGACATATGAAGATTAATAATACATAGATCAGAATAACAAAGTCATAATAGGAACAAAGAATTGGTGCGTTTTATCAAGAAGCACTGTGTTGATCTACTGAAAGAAAAGCAAACATTGGTGACAATTAACTTTTAGCCAATAAGCCTAGAAAGCAGCAGGTTGTAAATGTCCCATATTACTGAGGTACAGAAAGTAGTGCTGTGAGGTCTGCACACATCTTTCTCCCCTGTCCTGCTTTTTTCTGAAGGATGCTGGAGTCTCTGCTAGAACAGATCAAGCTATGAGCACTTTGCAGAAAGCAATGTGCAGGAGGACTCAGATATAAACTAAACATCTGTCCAAATTTTTAATGCAATGGCTTGTTCAATAAAAGCTACAGCCAATACCCTTTCATGGGAGGTGACCACGTTAGTGTGAGCACCACATTTTTTATCCTGTTGTAGTCTTTCAAAATGGCAATAAGTGTCATGAAAAATAATTTCAAACTCTAGAGTGGAGGTCTGATCTCGTTACAGTTCCTCAAGTCAGTAATGCTTTTGCTCATTAAATGAGATGATTGTTTTCTTGAGAAAGACTCTCCTTTTCTATTCAAAGTATACAAAAACTTTGCCACCTCTTAAGTACTTCTAGCACGCTGCCTTTTTTTTAAGCAACCAGCGTGTTGAGGAAGTTCTCCTGTACAGAACCACAACGTCCTTTTTCTGTCATGTGGAAGACAATTTGAAGGCAGTGCACTAGGTGCCCTGTACACTTAGTAGCATTGAAAACAGGTCTTCAAGCACAAGATACTCATTTCAGAGATTTCTCAGTTCTGGGTGTGAAAAGGCTGAGAAGGAACCTCTGAGCTTTGTCCATGTGTTTATAAGAGTGTCTGTGCACACAAGCCCATGGACATGCACAGACTTAGCTAACCACTACCAATTCCTCAGTGCTTAATAGGACACTGTAAATTTGTTTATATTTTATTAAAGGAACTTTAAAAGTTCATTTTGCTAAGAAAGAACCTTTAAATAGTAAATCTTAAAACTTCATGAAAGTATTTCTGCTTTCTCCTTTGGGTGGCCTAAGAGCTGCAGTTAGGCACACAAGGATTAAGATTGCTCTGTTTCCATTGCTTTTTCGTAGCACCTTTCCTCTCCTATATTGATTCTGTTGTTGACACTAGACGACTTGCACAGAGCAGATAGTTGAGGCTGGATGAAGTGAATCACAAGCAAGACAGATAATAGCAATTGTTCCCTGGCTGAATATCAACTATCCAGTGTAAAAAGGGAATCTCACTTCCAGATAGACTTACTTGTCCTCTAATGGGATATAACTTAACGCTTCCTTGTCATCTCCCTCCGGTCTCTGGCAGAAAGGGTTGCACTGGTCAGAGCTGCAGATGGTCTTTACAGCGGCAGGAACAGAGGACTCCCTTACTTGGCTGATGCAGAAGCTCGGCCCCATTTTTTTAGCATACAGACTTGTGGACGGTGCACCAACACAATGCATCAACTCAAGCACTGAGTGATAAGAACACATTTGTTTCCATTGATTTTATGCAACAATTCAGCATTCTGATGACAATATTTTACAAAAAGTCTGATTTAACTAACTATTCTTTATCTTTGCTCATTTTCCCAACTTGATGAAGCATTCAGTGCCTTAGAATAATTTTCAGCAGATTTCTTGAAACTATTTCATGCTCTGTGCTTTTTTGCAGATCTGCTACTGGCCTGAAATGTTTACAGTTCTGTGATGTGGACAAGCATTTTTGGTGTTGTTAAAATATTTTATTGAAGAAAGAAAATTCAGAAATTTCATCATCATTTGTTACTATTTTTTATATTATTTTACACAAACGAACCGTCTTTCAAAATTACGTGAGACTTGCAGATCATTATATAGCTTTTGAGATGCAAAATATTCAATCCATACAAATCTGGTTTTGGCTTGTATATAGTTCAGCATTTTGGGGGAGAAAAGATTTCTGGTAAAGCTATAGTAAAATTTTTATGTGCAACATTGCAGATATTCCTATGAAAAGAATAATAAAACTTGAAAAAGCTTTGATTTTTTTTGAAGAAGATCATCATTACATGAAAAATTAATGTGAAAAAATCATCCGACTCCATGTGAGCTTTATTCTATATCCACTTTTAAGAAACGATTACAAGGAAATATTTCTAGGCATGTCAAGTATTTATGAGGTCCAGATTATCTACAGTCTATAACCAAGAATGGAGAAAGAGCAAAGTGCCATGATTTACCAATGATTAATCAAGAATGTCTCTGGCAGACCTATCCTTCCTCCTTCTGGTTGTAGTGGTGCCTTGAAAGAGTAGCAGGCTACACTTACATTTCAGTTAATCATGTGGTATTTTGGAAAATTCAAATGCAATATTTCCTTTCTATAAAACATTCCCAAAATGAGATGTTTCACAAGGTGACAGAGGCTTCATTACGTTTGAATTTGTTTTTCTAGTACTTCATGAAGTGCTTTTTCATCTGACATTTTAAAATGCATCCCACAGATAGAAATGTGCAGGCCATAATACACATAAAGTGAACAGAGCCTTTAAACAATGTTTTTGCCTGTAAAGGAAAAGAACAACCACTGAGAGATATAAATCAAATTTTGATCATGGAAATACTACAGTGAAAAGTAAAACTAACAAGAATAAAGAAATATATGAGGCTGCTTCTATGCATCACCAGCCTCTGCTTGCTTGAAAACCAGACAATAAATAATCTTTTCATAGAGAAAGATGAAAGGCTGTTTCTTTGTGCATTTTATGAGCCAGATTAACTGTGCATGTACTCTTATCCAAATCCTGAAGTTGCAGAGCATGATAAAATAAAGAAAATTTATAATATAAAAAAATATGGAGGGCATTAGTAAAAACTCAGTGTAAATCAATTGCTATTTGCTGCTTGTTTAGGTTGATTTCCCAGAGCCACACCTCAGGGAAAAAAAAATTATTTGATAAAGTGCACTTGAAGTTTTATCTGCATAAACTTCTGTAATTACGCTTCCTACAGAGAAGGAAACGCAGATGACTGTGTGCTATGCCAAAAGCCAGAAAAATGACACAGAATCCCATTTGGGCTATTTGTGTGGCCCAGAGTGAGTCTCATAATCTCTGGGGATTTCAGGCATTCCACCTGCAAACCCAGAGATACTAATACTCATCTATCCTGGAAATATCCTACTCAAATGCTGGGTTATTTTCCTTGGTTTGGATTTTATAAACACAATATGATATAATGTTTAGAAAGGATTAGAGACAAAAGTCTTTATCCTCAGTGGTGGTATGTGCACTGTAAAATATACAAGTGACTTAAAATGTACAGCTGTATGAATAATGTCTCTTTAGTTCAGTGCCCGAACAAAGAGAAAAAAAAAAAAAAACAACAGCTGAAACAAAGTTGATATAAAATGGGAATATTTTAGCACTTTTTTAAAACTCCAGAAAACTTCATTTCAGATTAACCCAAAATGTTTCATTCTTCTGAGAACGCCTGATTCCTCTTCAATTTATCCAAAGAAGTCACCCTGTTCTACAGACGGTGTGCCACGTCCCACCCCACCCAGAGAGGACAGGCTGAGCCGAGCTGAGGGCACTGAGAGCGCCCACTTCATGCCTTTGGCAGTTCTGACAGAGAAATATTTCATTAAAATATTTTGGCAAAGAGCTAAGGAAATAGTTGCACACAGAAACGAACTTCTTCAGGCCTGAAACAGGACAGTATTTATCCAGTGGGACTTTATCAGGTACATCACAGTACAATTATGATTTTGTTCTCCATTCACAGAAGCAGAGTTTGCCTTTAAAAAAAGGCAAATTGACATGAAAGTGCTTGTCTGCAATGACATCTGAAACATGGAGATTAACTTCCCTGGGGAAAAACCAGCTATGTGTAACTACACAGCCCCCAATACCAAAGCATACTTTGAAACTCTGCTAGTTGGCAATAAAAACACTTTAGAAGCATTAGCAGTTCTCCTGCCCTGCCTGCCTACAGTTCCCTCACCGTGCACCACTTGCCTCATCTCCACTGTGCTGGGCTTTTTTATGTTTGTGGAGACTTTGACCTGAACCAAGGGACAGGACAAGTCCCACCCCCACATCCCAGAGCCCGCTGCAGGGCCAGCAAGACAAGGCGATTCCTACCTTTGCTCTGTGTCATGTAAATGCACCTGGATGGAGGAGCCCAAGGCTATTTCATTTCCTATCTGCATCACATGTCATTACCAGCCACTTTTGTGATGAATTTTCTTGGATTTCTGCTGAGCACATTTCTGAGACAACCTTACCAAAACTCCCCAACACTACATAAATCAGCAAATGCCTAATGAAGGTTTGAAAATATTATTACTGTAGTTTTGTGAAACAGCACAAATCTGTGCCTGTCTTGAAGTTCAGCATTTCATCTTCAGGTGTGAAGAAAGGGTCATGTACATATATGCATAACTTTTTTCCAATACTCTCAGTTGAAAAACCCTTTATGACCCTCTCTGCACAAAAATGATTCCTTAAAAAGTCTCTGTGGAATCTCATTTGATGACTGTGTACCTGAAATTAGGGTGTACCTGAAAAGTGATAGTACACACTTACGCATGACTATTCAAAATGTAATAATTAATGCTTTCCTGATTTTTAGCAAAATCAAGCTAAAATGATTGTCATTTCTGCCCTTCTTCAGAGCTGAGCCAGGAAGTCTGCTTTACAGCATCTGTCAAGTAACTGGACACTGCTGATCATTTACAGCAGTTTTGCCACATGTCTGGACTTTCTTCTCCAGATGCAGACAACCAAAGTTATAAATCCAGTTCTGGGCATGAAACATCTGTGTCACCTAACTCTAGATGCTGTTTCATGAAAGGGGATGAGCTAAACAAACTACTCGCTGCCTCCAAGCAGAAGACTTTCTGTCCCTCATCTCAGCTCCACACTCCTCCATCCCCTTGACCTTCTACTTGCCTATTGCTAGCTCTGGCAACTTGTGCAGATCCCTCTGTGAGCTGACTCAACTCAACAGCCTGGCAGAAAACTAACCCATGTATAGATTTCTGTTGGGTGAATGAACTGACTCTTGCATCTTGTCATGTGCAATAGAAGTAAACCACCATCTACATCAGAAATTAGCAGAACAGGGAAGCATTTCTGTCGTGGTTTAACCCGTCAGCAACTCAGCACCACGCAGCCGTTTCCCCCTCCCCCCTCCCAGTGGGTGAGGAGGAGGAAAGGAAAAAAAAAAGTAAAACTTGTGGGTTGAGATAAGAACAGTTTAATAACTAAAGTAAAATATAATACTAACAATACTAATAATGAAATATAATAATAATAGTAATGAAAAGGAATATAACAAAAAAAGGGGGGGGGGGGGGGAACCAGTGATGCACAATGCAATTGCTCACCACCCGCTGACCGATGCCCAGTTAGTTCCTGAGCCGCGATCCGCGCCTCCCGGCCAACTCCCCCCTGTTTATATACTGGGCATGACGTTCCATGGTATGGAATACCCCTTTGGCTAGTTCAGGTCAGCTGCCCCGGCTCTGCTCCCTCCCAGCTTCTTGCACACCTGCTTGCTGGCAGAGCATGGGAAACTGAAAAGTCCTTAACTCAGGATAAGCGCTACTTAGCAACAACTAAACCATCAGCGTGTTATCAACATCATTCTCACACTAAATCCAAAACACAGCACTGTACCAGCTGCTAAGAAGAAAGTTAACTCTGTCCCAGCCGAAACCCGGACAATTTCCCTAAGAGTCAAGCTGAGTAAAAAACCAGTTATGATGCTTTTTTTAGAACTTGTTCATAAGTCTTAGAATGAAAACAAATCCCTGTATTTTCCCTAAAATATTCAGTTCTTACTGTGAAGCACGAGTGACATTTCGGAAGACAGAGGACTTCCTTGGTTCACTCAGTTCCTGCATGACAGAATGCTCCCATTGCTAATTCTTAATGTTCACCTCCTAGATCCAAGAGACATGGCTCTCACTTACTTCTGTAGTCCAGTGTCTTTGGCATGTTTCCTGATATTCTGCTACATACCTTTCTAAAGTGCCTCCCCTGTATTTGGTTACCTGTCCTAACTAGTGTTAGCAACACCTTGTGGCTTAGCATCATCTCCGAATTTTATTGAAGTGCTATTGACTATGTCTTTCAAATTTAAAATGACTCAAATTAGATAATACTACTCCTTCTAAAGCATCTCCTAATAACTTTTTAATGGTCCTTTATTATAACAGTTTATTTTCAGGCTTTTGTTCACTTTTTGCAAGCCTGACAAAATGTTGTAGCTAAGTTTACTATTCATCAAATTGCAGTTTCTATTATCAATATAAATTTGTTTCTAATCCCTCAAATAATCTTGATTCTTATACAAAATTAGTGTCCAAATTTACAGGGTTCCTGCACAAAGATAGTGGGATCTAGTCCTAATTTAAAACATCTAAAATTAGATGTGTATATATAGGTGTCTACCTTTTAGCTATGTATCTTGGGATTGCTCCCATTGCAATCAGTTGCAATATGGTCATTGTGCTCACAAGAGACGTGGAGAGCTCTGAGATCTTTCTCAAAGTTGCTCACTCAGCACTATCTAGGGCCATTTGAAATAGTTCATTATGTCATTCCTGGCCTCCAGCTGTCACTCCAGAAGGATACAGCTCTCCTGTTGGACCTGTGTTATATCTGCCAGCCTCCTACTAATATGCAGGGTGCAGCACTGAATTCCTCTGTAAAGACCAATTAATTACTCTCCAGGGTCCATTGGCTCCCTGTTGCCTAAACCTCCCATTGATATGAACCTAGGCACCTAGGTCACATGTTGGCACCTAAATTAAGGTGTCAGACTCCCCTCTGTGTGATGCTGCCCTTTTATTATCCTACAATTAAAGATTGTAGCACACATTCAGAATATGGGAGACCTAGGTTCAATTCCTCTTCTGTATTTAAGAAAGTTTACATCTTCTGTCACTTATGTACATCTCATCATCAGCCAGCTGGCTATTAATTTCAATTTCTCTGCTGGAATCGTTCAGATTTTTTGTAAAACGCTCAGTGAGTACAGGGGGAATAAAAGGTGAATGATACTTTGCCCCACTAGTTGAGACCTTGCAGAAGTGAGATACTTGGATCCTAGTGCCTAGTTAAGTGCTCCAGTGAATGCTTAACTGTTCTCAGGCAGTGGAATAATGTCAGCAAAAAGCACAGAAATGAGAGTCTCGTAATAACTTTGACCACTTTCACAGGAGAAGAAAGATACTTTTAAGAATACCTTGGTAAAGGAGTTAAAATTGATCTTACATTTTTAATTTCCTGACTAATTATTACGAACAACTGGGCCAAACAGGAACATATCCCTTTTTGGTGGCTTCTTTTTTTTTTTTTTTTTTAATTTGAGTGAGGCAATTTATATTGAATGAATCAAATACACTTTGTTTTAAATTTTGCTGAAAATCTGAAATATCAAATGATCACACAGCTCTGATTTTCCATACTTATACTCGTTCTACAAGCTTTTATGCTATTATTTCAGTTTAAGAATTCTGATTCCAAAGAAATCCACTGTCAGAGATGGGTATGTCAAAATATTGGTGTTTAATAGAAAATATATTCTAGCAAGATATGATCTTCACTGTGATTTTTGTACTCAGTCTAAAAAATGAAACGTGCCAAATAATTACTCTGCATATCCAGTTTAAGCCAGTATTTAAGGGGTCCTGAAAGATAAGATTATCTTTTTGGTTTTACTATATAATGTTTATCCTCATCAGTAAAAGACTAGCTCTTAAAGCCTTCAAAAACAGCAATTTTCATCTACCTGGTATCTTTTAAAAGACAAAGAATTAACCACCATAAATAATGATTCTACTGTCAGCCAAATGCCTAAAAGAGCAGTTCCAACACTCAAAGGATTTAACACTGTTAAAATAAAAAAAGAACATCTGTTTTCATCAGGATATTTATAAGTGGATCTTCTAAGAAACAAAAGATACTCAAAGCCTCAAACTGAATCAATTCAAAAAGAAACTAGCAGATATAGTCAGCCATTCTTCTGAACAGAACTTGTATGAACTATGATTAATAACATAATTTACAAATACAGAATTCCCAAATTATATGTATCATTATTTTAAACACATGTGGGGTAATGTGAGCTTAAAGAAGTGGCCATACTATTAATTGCTAATGGAAAGGCTTTCAAAAGTATGTGTGTATCTAAGGATGTAAAACAACCATGCCACGGAATTTTCGAAAGTAGTTTAAGTATTTAAATGCTTTCAGAGGTTTATAACAATTCCTTAACTTGCCTAGTCCTCTTTTTAGGAACCTAAGATGGCCGTAGGCAGTAATCTAAAGCCTTGAAGTCTCTAGAAGAAGGAGACTATTAAATCTTTTCGTATAGATTTGTGGGTAAATTCTTCTCAGATGTTGTGCCTCTCACAGCAGGAATAAATTGATCAAACTTATCCCTGGTGGGAGAACTGTTTAAAAAAAGTTCAAGATGAAATTACATTTAAAATTAAATTTCAAATTGGAATGCATGATCAAAATTTTGATATTTTACACCATGAAAAACTGGACAGCACTGAAAAACTTTAGCCTGATAATGGCAAAATGTTATTTCTTGATGTGATGAAGAGCTCCTAAAACAGATATTTTGTACTGATTTAAAAATAAAATAAAAACATTTCAGCATTCCCTCAACAAAGCAAAATTGTTTGTTCAACAATTCCCAGTGCAATCAGTGACATTAAGAGAAGCAGAAACGGAGTGCCCTGATGATAACCATCAATGGGTGAGTCAAGAACAGAAAGAGATTAATTCTTCTGCTCTATTTGTCTAAAACTAGATTATTATTTTTTCCAGAAGATCTGGGGAGAATATATTCTTGCAATGTCAACAGACCTGAAGAAAACTTGTTCTTTAATGAAACCAAAATGTTTCCCTGAAACACATAATTTTCTGTTCAGAAAAGGTTTATGACATTTTGGATGAAAATTCTGGTCAAAATAAGAGAATAAAAGAGAGAGAAAAAAGGGAAGTGAGAAAGAACGGCAAGACACACTGATATTACATCTTTAGAAGAGTCAATAATCCAATGTTTATCCACTATAGAAATAAAATCTAGGTTCAAACCACTAGTGTAAATCATCCACCAGATCCTAATTCTCCTGTACTACAAAAAAATACTAAAGATTTTTAGCTATGTTAGGCTTTCCTTGGATTTTTCATTAAAAAGTAAAAAAACAGATTAATTCCATTCTGTTACATAATTAAAACCAATTATAAGTTCTTGAAATATGTGGCCCCACAATATTAATGTTTTCCAGTCAGCCCCAGGCTCAGCCCAGTGACTTCTCTGTGCACACAATGTTTAATAACAACCTTCAGGACTGGCTCTTGGCATTGAGGGTGCACCAGTTCACTGCAAGGCACTGGCCTGTACATTTTAACAAAGAGATCATGATCTAATTAATTCTTAAGGTACATTTGAACAAAGTATCTGCCTTCTTTAACTTCCCTCTTATTCTTAAAAAGCTTTATATATTTTTGTGGAGGGATAAAGCCACACACTTCTCTCAGCCCCCATCTCCATCCCCTTCCAACAGTGATTCTGAGCAGTGCTCACCTTCATGGTGGCCAGTCCCTACTCAGTGCTCTGCTCTGTGCCAGGGAACACGTCTCCCGTTTTACAAAGTCTCTGTGTGTGTGCGCCTTCTTACAAATTCTGTGCCTTGATTCATGTGCAATTATAGCACTGAAGTGACTCAGCTTGGAGTGTTCGTGGAGTCACTTGAAAAATCACAGCAGTTGCAAATGCAGATTAGCCACACAATTAACGGATCTCATGGTGTATGCAATTATTTTAAGGTAATTTATGTGTTTCTGTCATTTTTAAGAGCTCTGGAAATAAAGTATTTACTAATTCCAGTATCATCGTAGATAGATGATAGATACACAGATAGACAGATAGATGATAGATAGATAGATAGATAGATGTTTTCTTTGTGTGTTATTAACATCTAGTAGTGAGGAAAATTACCAAGAAAAACACGTTCATGGCAAGAAAACTTAGAATCATTAAGAAGATTCTTAGAAGAAAAGTCAATGCGACTTTCTATAAATTGTCCTCTGCGTTAGTCTCAGAACATACGAACAACAATCAACACATTTTTGAGTGTGGCAGGCCTATTTACTTAAAAGAGACTCATAGTCCAATAATGGGTCACAAAAAATACTCTTCTTCAACATTGACTGTATTGACTAAATGTCGCTCTTTAACGTTATCGGAATCAATGGTGAAGTCCTGAACCACATCAAGGCAGTAAGTGTTATATATACAGATAATACATGTCTGTCCCATGATACTGATCATTACTAACCCTATTGCAACACAGAGAACAAACAAAAAGTATTCCTATATTGCCAAATATTTCAAAGTCACTCAATAGATTTGAAACAGTATTTTTCAATCAATCAATCAGGGTTATAGTTTTTAACTTTTTTTTTTTTTTGCTTAATTCCTCTTCTCAACAATATTTAATCTGCCTAAAATGAGAAATGGCAAGTTTTGTTTTCTATGAGAATGGAAAAATTTCTCTGTATTACAGATCAGAAATTAAGACACTCATTTAAGCAAGTAGGAATTGAGCTGTAACATGATACATCACATTTTTGTATGTTTGCAAAAATTGCCTACAAAGATTTGCATGTCAGTATCATAACCTTGCAAGACCTTATTTTCTACCGAAAATATTATAATTAACTCCTAGAGCTGCTCACGTTTCACACACTCCAATACTTTTGAATCACTTTTTTCTTATTAGTGTCAGTTGTGCCATTTCATAGATTTTAAAGCCATATATCATGGAAATTTAATTTGACTTTCTAGGTAACTTATGACACACTACTTCCCTCAATAATTCTTGCACCCACCTTAGCAGTAAATACTTAAATTAAGCATGTCTTCAAATACATTTAATCTCAATTTAAAGATTCCAAGTGATGAAGAATTGATCACATTCTTGGCAATCTTTTGTAAAACAGTTATATGGCATTGTTTCCATTGCTCAATCTTTTCTGACTTAAATTGCTAGACACTGTATCTCACGAGTACTTTGTGAGATTAAAAGCATTTTCTAATTTAAATATCTTTATCATACGTAAATTATTATTGGCCACAGTAATTTTTTTTCCTCCTCTTCTGTTTTACAAGAGAATTACCTTGAAAACCTGAATGTGTTCATCAAAGCTGAGATTTCTTGAGTATGACCAGAGACACTTCAGTGTTGATTGCTATAAGCTGGTATGTGTTGCTGTGGCAATCCACAAATAAGGATCTCTTTTGCAGAACTCACTTTTGCAGGCATTTCAGAGCTTCTGTTTTGTCAATCCACAATCCACAACACACCAATTTCATATCTACATGACTCTGTAGTACGATATTCAAAAGTTTTATGCAGATTCCATCTGCATTTTGTATGTCAGAGTGTGGTTCTAATCTAGTGTTAGTTTGCAGTATCCCAAATATGTGTTAAATAAAATTTTTATGAGCAATCCCATTTGAATGAAAATCTATTGATCAAAAAAAAAAAAAAAGTCAAGAATAATGAAAGCACTGAGTGGAGAAGAGTATCCATCCCTTATAACATTCCTTTTTTTTTTATATTACCTACCTTTAATGTCCATGCGAGCAGCTATTCAAATACCTAGTATACGAGCAGTCAGGGAGCTTTTGAAAAACCTTTGTGCTAAGATATAGCTGCTTGCTAAGACAAAGCCTATTTTTTGTCACCAACTATATAAGGATGAGGTTAGTAAATCCATTAAATCCTACTGTAATAAATGTGAAGACCAGCTAACATATGCATGTTCGACCAAAATCCATGCTGATACGCTTCCTTTGTGCTATTCCAGGAGTGTTATGGTCATGGGGTATGATTCTCCTTTATCTTGAGCTCAGTACAGGGGCAACGCTATTACAGGCTTTTGGACTACGGAAGGATCACATCTAGTAGTTACGTCTTTACATGTCTGTAGAGACACACTCTGAAACAAACTAAAGGGCTTTCCAAAATCCCAGAAAGCTGCTCATAGGAAGTCTGTAACACAGCACAAAGTTGAATCCAGGACAATGAAGTCCCAGGCTTGCTCAACATTGAGGCAAGCATTCTTTCTTTAATGGGATGCAAGTGCAAATTAGGTTGGTTAAATACATTTTAATTTACTCACAGAAATGTTGGTTGGAATGAATCTCTGAAGGTCAGAGTTCAGTCTTCTACTCACAGTGGGATTAACACCAAGACTAGATCAGGTCAACAATGGTTTTATCTGCTTTATTTTGTCTATTTTCTCTCACCTTGATTAAAAAATAATAATAATAAAAAACACAGTAGAAAATGTTTTGAATTATTATTTTTTTTAATCTTACATTTTTCTTGATTTTGGAACATTCCAACATGTCTTTAAATTAGAGAAAGGCCAAAACATACTTCAGACATCTCCAAGAAGTTACTGATATTTCTGCTTTTTGGTGATATCCAAAATCCAGTTCTTGGTTGTAAGGTCATATGTGTAACATGGTTCTTGATGCTATCAGAGAAAGGATAACACAGATTTTCTCATACTTACATTAGCTAAGTGATCATCAGTTCTAGTTAGTTCTTTTAGCATTAAATCGTGCAAATAATACTGTATTTTGAAATATATTGTTATATATAGATCATATAAATCTAGTAATATGTATCTAGTAGCTAGATATTTATGAGACATTGGAAGCACTAAGTGTAACATTGCAAAGCCAGATGTAACTCTGCAAGTCATGCAAATGTTTTTGCAAAGTAATTGTGACTATATTGCAATGCTACTCCTTCCTCCTGTGCACCCATTAATTTGATATTATCTTTTTAATTCTGTGTCAGGACAAATATTACGTACTTTTTACCCATTTCAACAACAGATGGGCAGTGTTACTTCTGATTTCTTACCTATGTATGCTTCTATGCTGGTTGCATATTTGCTGTAGCCTTACTATCCTCCAAACAAGAATATTTACAAAAATTACTGCTATAAACTAAAGAAGTGTTATAGCATCTCAGATAAAATGTTCTGAACAAACCTTTGCATTTCCACAGCTCTATTTCAAAAAGTTGCCACGAGAACAACCAGAAATCTTGATGATAAAACATACTTTTATGGCACCTTTAACAGAAAATGCATAGTATAAGTATCCCATAAGGGTAAGCTTTTTTAGGAGACTGGTGTGAATGAGGATCCCAAATCCCATTTGGACTTTCAATAGAAACATTACCTACTCTTCAGCTGAGCTAACTTGAACTAGTTCTGGTCCCAAAAGGAGTTGCTGATCTTCTCATGAGCTAGTGTACCCTGCCAGGATGGACACGCAGCTTCCACTGTCCCACTAACCCATTTAGCATTAGCTCCCGTTCCCCTGCTATACACAAAGTTTCAAAAACCCCACTCTAAAGCCTCCGTAAAGAGCTACGTGTTTTTGCATTCAGTTGCATTAATGTGAAACTGCAGAATTAAAAAGTGTTTTGTGTGCTCATTTGTCTACAGCCATTGCAAGTGAAGGTAGTTGAAACACTACAGCTTTAGATACTGAGACCAGTAGCCCTGGGGCTATAAATGGCACCAGCAGCCACCCACCATTTCATAAACACGCATTGTGTCTCAAAAAGCAGCTAAGCTGCTGCTTGAATGCTGAGTCCTGCAGCTGAGACACACATTGAGGAGATGGTATGGATTCTGGGCTACTCTTTTCATGAAGGGGTTAATTTCCACCAGCAAAATGGAGATTTGAAACATTTAGCTTCAGGCCTTCCATGTAGCTTTTCACTATTTGAGGAATTATCCAATGCAAAATCCTAAAGATTTTGTTATCTCAGGATATTTGTTCTCATCTATTCCTAACCTTTCTCTTGGCAAACAGTAGGAGTAATCTTATGGGACGAAATTCTCTGCTGTTACAGCAAGGGCACTACATCGAAAGGTTGCTAGGGCATCAGCACATGATAATTTGGCCTTTTTGTCATTTCTACTAAGCTGAATGAAAATGGCAACATTAACCCTCCTTACTTGAGGCATTTAACTTTGTGCCTAGGGTGGGAGCCTGTGTACTCTGTGGAGCGGGGGAGTGATGGAGGCTCCCAACGCGGCTGTTCTCAACTACTCTCTAAAGGCTACCTTTACTACAAAGGGACTCTGGGGTCCCAACACAGGTATCCAAGTCAAAGGTCTAAAATTATCTCCTAGCCCCAGTACATGCAATTTTTCTGCACTTCATAATGTCAGGCTGTATGCGACATTGTGATCAGAGCCGCACCACACAAAGGTACTCAGAGCCGCAGCCATCAGTTGCACATAGCGTATCGCTCATGGAAAATTCTGCTGCCTTGGTAAAATATAATGACCTATAATTGTGTTTGTGGAGGACTGTAATTAGCGATAAACCAAAGCTGGGAAATCATGTAGGTGAATTACAGTTTATAGAATTATAGGGCCTGTTCTTTCTGCCATTTGATTTTGTAGGAACAGAGCCATGAAGTAGTTGCAGTTCCACTCCTCGTGCCCCACTGAGCGGGGCAGAAATTGAATCTTACTCCATCTCCAATTGGGAATTGATGCTGCTCAGCAAGCACAAAACCTGGAGAGGTGGAGAACATCATAATCCAAGAGTAACTTAAAGCTAGGATGTTTCCAAGGACAAAAGAGGCCTGAATTCCCTTGGGTACAAGAGAGAATTAAATGTGAGGATGCCACATTCTGAGCAAGTGCTAAAATATTGCACAAGAACAGCAGCGTAATACTGAAGACTCAGTTTTAGTAGAAGTAACTGTTCCTGCTTCTGCTTTAGAAAGAAAGAAGAGGTGCCATCCCTGCTGAAGGATTCAGACATGGAAGTCTCAAGTAGAGAGAAGCACTTATCTGCCACCCTGCATGAGGCATAGAATCATAGAATCACAGAATCATAGAATGGTTTGGGTTGGAAGGGACCTGAAAGATCATCTAGTTCCAACCCCATAGCCATGGGCAGGGACACCTTCCACTACACCAGGTTGCTCAACCAACCTGGCCTTGAACACTTCCAGGGATGGGGCATCCACAACCTCTTTGGGCAACCTGTTCCAGTGCCTCACGACCCTCACAGTAAAGAACTTCTTCCTTACATCTCATCTAAATCTACCCTTTCAGTTTAAAGCCATTACCCCTTGTCCTATCACTACATGCCCTTGTAAAAAGTCCCTCCCCAGCTTTCTTGTAGGCCCCCTTTAGGTACTGGAAGGCTGCTGTAAGGTCTCCCCAGAGCTTTCTCCTCTCCAGGCTGAACAACCCTGACTCTCTCAGCCTGTCTTCACAGGAGAGGTGCTCCAGCCCTCTGATGATCTTCGTGGCCCTCCTCTGGACTTGCTCCGACAGGTCCATGTCCTTCTTATGTTGGGGGCCCCAGAGCTGAACACAGTACTCCAGATGAGGTGTCAGAAGAGCGGAGTAGAGGGGGAGAATCACCTCCCTGGACCTGCTGGTCATGCTTCTTTTGATGCAGCCCAGGATGTGACTGGCTTTTGGGGCTGCAAATGTACATTGCTGGGTCATGCTGAGCTTCTCGTCAACCAACACCCCCAAGTCCTTTTCTGCAGGGCTGCTCTCAATCCACTGATTGCCCAGCCTGTATTTGTGCTTGGGATTGCCCTGACCCATGTGCAGGACCTTGCACTTGGCCTTGTTGAACTTCATGAGGTTTGCATGGGCCCACCTCTCAAGCCTGTCAAGGTCCCTCTGGATGGCATCCCTTCCCTCCAGAGTGTCAACCACACCACACAGCTTGGTGTCATCAGCAAACTTGCTGTCCATGTCACCGACAAAGATGTTAAACAGCACCAGTTCCAATACTGACCCCTGAGGAACGCCATTCATCACTGGTCTCCACTCGGACATTGAGCCATTGACTGCAACTCTTTGAGTGCGACCATCCAGCCAATTCCTTATCCACTGAGTGGTCCATCTGTCAAATCCATGTCTCTCTAATTTAGAGACAAGGATGTTGTGAGGGACAGTGTGAAATGCTTTGCACTAGTCCAGATAGATGATGTCCGTTGCTCTTCCCTTATCTACCAACACTGTAACCCTGTCATAGAAAGCCACCAGATTTGTCAGGCACGATTTGCCCATAGTGAAGCCATATTGGCTGTCACCAACTACCTCCTTATTTTCCATGTGCCTGAGCATAGTTTCCAGGAGGATTTGCTCCATGATCTTGCAGGGCACAGAGGTGAGAGTGACTGGCCTGTAGTTCCCCAGGTCTTCCTTTTTTCCCTTTTTAAAAATGGGGGTTATGTTTCCCTTTTTCCAGTCAGTGGGAACTTCACTGGACTGCCATGACTTCTCAAATATGATGGATAGTGGCTTAGCAACTTCATCCGCCAGTGCCCTCAGGACCCGCGGATGCATCTCATCAGGTCCCATGGACTTGTGCATCTTCAGGTTCCTTAGATGGTCTCGAACCTGATCTTCTCCTACAGTGGGAGGTTCTTCATTCTCCCAGTGCCTGCCTTTGCCTTCTGCAACTTGGGCCATGTGGCTGGAGCACTTTCTCAACCCTGGCGAGAAATTACATTTAATATGTTCCCTATTTTCCGTGTTTCCCCACAGACTGACCTTAGGTGGCTTCCCAGTCAGTGCACTGTGTTTTAGCTGCTCTCATCTTTTGGGCAATCTCTGTTTTGGGCACCACTTTTCCTTCCCAGGCATTTTATGGGGACATTAAGCATACAGGCAGGTATGGGGGATTTCACTACAACAGTGAAGCACCTGAACGTTTGATTGCAACAGCACCAGAAAAAACTAAAAGTCCTACTTTTTTCCCATTTCATGAAGGAGAACACCATTGTGAGAGTCAGAGCATTAAACACTGTGAGGTGCTCAGAAACCATAATGATTAGGGGCTGTAGAAGAGCACCAAGGCATGCTCGGTTGCAACTCATTTGGTTTAGAAGCATCTGAACTGGCCTATGCCTAAAGTTACTGCAACAGCAGTTTTATGTGTCAATGTTTAGCACCCAAGAATTCAGAAAGTTAAATGAGCAGAGAATACTGTGGCAGTTTTCTTCTCTTAGATGTTTAATATTTTTTAATTGTGCATGTTAACCAATAACTTACATTTGATTTTTTTTATTCATCAATTGTTTTTCACTAGGTCTTAGTTTCAATTACAGCCTTCTAAATATGGTTCTATGTCATAGCAGTGTTACAGACTGAAAGCAAAATTCTCCCTGTTTGGGAAAAAATAATATTGTATAACTGACAATTACTCCTCAGGCATAAGGCACAGAGACCTATTAACTTTTTCATTGGAGTTAAAGTGTCAGTCATTTCAATGCATAATTGGAGATATACTGGAGATCTACGGAGAACATGAATTCTTATGATTGAAACCTTAGCCTTTTTTCAAGCTGTGAAACGCTTATATGAAAGAACATTATTATTATGAATATACATGCTTGAATTGTAAATTCTCAGGGTATAATCTCAGAGTTTGGTATGCGTATATGAGATAGTGATACAAGAATACATACGACTTTATTGCTTGAATAAACAGATGATGAAAGTAGTGATTTACTTTTCATGGTATTTTTGTCTCTTAGCAACCTCATTTGTTTTCATCATAGTGCTTTTATGTTTGAGTTATGCATCAATTTACAGTACTTGAAAGTGGGTATTACTATAATCTTTCAGGTTATAAACTGTTCTTTTGAGCTACAAGCTAATTACAAGAGACGCTGCCACTTTGTGTATCTTTTAAATGTTAGATCTCATCTAAATGTTTTTAAATGTTATCAGATTAAATAATTCTCTTACTGAAGTATTAACAGGGCTGGATAACCTAAGAGACATCTTTCCCGGAGAATTTAGTCTCAGCCTGCGTAAATGAAAACACATTCTTAACTTTCATACATACTTTATGCATCATCTTTGGATCTGAATTACATATTTTGAGCAAATATATGTTTCTTGATTCTATTTATTGGATACGTCACTGACGAGTACTCTGCTTTGGCTTTCTATACAAGTTCTTTTCTTCGGAGATTTTTTATTAATTTACTTTAGGAAAGTTAATCTGACATAGCCTAAAAGTTGTGCCAGTTGTATAGGAAGCTCAGTCATTAAATTTCTTATGGGATATTATAGTAATCAGCTCCATCACAAAAATTGGAAAAGAAGGAAAAAGAAAAGACAGTGCTGGTAAAGATTCAGGTTTACATTGGTGTTCTCTTCAAAGGACATAGGCTCAGATGACATCCATGAAAATATACCAGAAATATGAGAACTCTTAGATAAATTTCTTAATATTTCTTCTTTCCTTATTTTAAAATCATGTATTACTTTTTAAGTGTGTAAATTATTAAAATAATACAGAAATAATATTTCAACTTATGGAAACAGTTATCTTGGAACAAGTATGGTCTTGCTAAACTGGGAACCAGCAAAGATTTTAATACTAACAATTTGAATAACCTAAAATGGAACATTTCTGACTCCAGTAATTAGGTCCAGATCACTGAGAAAATATTCTTTCCTTTTCTCCTACATCCATAATTACACTTCTTCATATGTTTCAGTAACAAAGGCTTATGAAAGATGAAATAAGGACACTGTTCTCAGAGTAAGTGCTCTGGTATCTAGACATTCAGCTAATTCCACCTATAACAATACAAGTTGACAACAAGGGATTAAAAAAAGGATAATAAACATTTGGCTAAATAAGAAACACAGACACATTAAAATATAAAAGTCCATTGGCTCTTCAGCTGGCTGAAGAAATGATTTCAAGAGCTGTGTGACCAAGCTGTAACAGGAGATGTAAGCCTGCTACAGAGGTAAAGTAGCTCTATGACGTCATAACCATCAGGAAGTTTGTACCAAAAAGAATCAAGTTATCTGGGCAAGAAGGACATATGTTGAAATCATAGACCTATTACTGTAACACAGTTATGTGCAAATACTTGTGGGGAGGGGAGGGAAAGATTTGTTAAGAAAGAATGTGCTATCGAATGGAAAAATTTAGAACATGCCATAATACACTATATAATATCACTAGAAGTACACAACCAGACTAATCTGACACTTCTTGTTTAGATAAATTCTTTTCTAGACAAAAGAAGCATTGTAGTTTTGATTTATCCAGAACTTCAGATAAGTATTTGATAGACTATAAATAAAGAAAAAAATATTTAAGTTGGAAAAAATGAGGTATGCTGTAAGAACTAAAGAAGAGATAAAAGACTGAGAGACAGCAACTGGGTTGTTACTGATTAAGTCACCTTAGGAATGGCCTTTGGAATAATTCTTAATATTTTCACCTTGGCTTAAAAATTGTGCCCTTGAAATTTCCTGATGAGAATGTTAGATGACTTTGTTAATGGGAAAAAGGCTTGGGATATCAGATATAGGAAAACCAGGTACTTTGAAGATGAGGGTATTAGGAATGGGATGAAATGGTGCTCTATAACATCCAAATCATGAATAGAAGGATTAATAAATGTGATTTTTACTGCAGCAGGGGAACTCAGATGGAATTTGACAAGTAGGAGAGAGACCTAATTGTCTAAATCAAATCTTGGTGTGAAGGTGAGTCACCAGTCTTTATAACCACGACAGAAGAAATACAATTCTAGACTACAGCACTCAAAGTGTTTCCTGTAGAGAAACAGAAGTACCGATAACTGAGTCATCGCGGGCTCAATTCAGTTGCCTAAACTCAAGCAGTCATTTGCAGTGCACTGATGTATCTGAGACATCTTCATGAGGATGACATATTCGATAATAGACCATGCCTGACCCATGAATGGCAATGGGAGGCTAAATAAGACATCATCTCGTATTGCACTTGTCACAGATGTTTAGGCAACTGAAATGCAGCCTGGGATTTGTATCTGTTTAGGTTCATTGACTATAATAATGAAAAGGAAGAGAATGGAGCCAAACAGAAGAACATGTGTCTTCAACTTGATCTTCCAGAAGAAGTAGTGAAACTGTTTCTTTAGGCCCGCAACTTTTCAAGCAGTTCATTTTATTCCCATGCAACAAGAAGTTTTACTTTCCTCAAAGTAAAACTTTCTTCTAAAAGCAAAGAAACAATGTTTAATGTGTCTCATCAAAATATTTGTGGCTGTACTTAAATGAAACTACATCTTCTCAGGGGCACTCTCCTGCCCATTAGGAAGTGAAAGCATTTAAAGCTCATGAATGTTACTTTGATGTTTCTTTTAATAAATGGTGGTATGCCAAGATGAACTGAAATATAGTTTATCTTGTGCTTTGTGAGCTGGTTACAGCTACACTGAAAGCTTCACCCAGACTTTTGCAAGAGCATGGGAAAGAGAATACAAATCTCCTAAGCTTTCCCAAGACTTAACTTTCCAAATGCCAGTAATGTCCACCATACATGCTCATACTCAACCACCACAAACACAGACTGTTTATTTGCACACCCAAATGAAGACTGCTCTCATCAGGATATCTGTCTTTCCCTTTGTCAAGTCTTCTCACATCCAGAATATGAAATTTATATAGTGAATTTATATAGTTATGTTTCTAATATCATTTCTTGAAAGGAGATGAAAAAAAGAACACCCACAGGACAGGCAGCTTTTCACTTAGATATATGCTGATGTTTGGCATTCCAAGTCACCCTTATTTAGGTGTCTTCGAGAGGAAGGGCAGCCTGTATTGGCTATTCTAGGCCTATGATGACACATCTCCTAAGGTCAGAAATATTTTTCATTGCCAGAGAATCTCATGCTTGCTATACATAAGGACAGTGATGTGGAAGGAAAAGACAGGCAGTGCCCATATTTGGTGAACGTATTGTTTCACATATTTGAACATTTGCTTTGGAGCAGCTGCTATACTTCCTCCTGTTTTTCAAACCTAGTAGAGTATCATCCTGCTGAAGGTCAACTGAATGCAGCTGGCTTGTGAAAATGTCACTCCTTGTTCCAATATATAAGCAATTCCTCTCCATTTTTTTTCTCACTTTTGCCAGAGCTAGACCAAATCTGCATATGAGTTCATGAGCTCCCTCCAGACTCCTGTTGTTTCTGGAGAAAACATTCCTCACCCTAAGGATCACTTTATAATTGTGACAATGTTGAAAATGGACAATATGGAAGACAAGAAAAAAGTCTGTAAAAGTGTTGTTTGCAATATGAACCTAATGCCCCACATTTACAATGAAATCTCGACACCACAAATTTTACAGAGCCACCACAAACTTCTAGTGTTTTAGCAGAAGGACTTCCAGAAGAGGAGATATACAAGCTGGTGAGAGAAAAAGCACTACCATTCTTTCCATGAAGTTCACAGATCTTTATAGCCCAGCTCTTGGCTTTGACTGATTCAATTTGAATTGCCATAATTTTTCACTTACTATTAATGATCTTGTTTTTGTGGTCATGCCTCAAAGCAACCAGAACGAAAGCTTACTGTGCTGGAGACTACATAAAAAGAAAGCCCGGAAGGCTGTGGAAGGATGCCGACATCAAGAAGGTGAACAGAAGGGAGGCTGAAGACAGAGATGCCAAGAGGGAAAGGAAAATCTAGCTATTACTGCAGAAAATCCTCTAAATGTTCAAAGAGCCCTTTGATGACTCCCACATCTACTTCCACCAGCTGATGTTACTCGCTGATTTGTCTTCATGACAAAACCCCAACCAAACAAAACCCAAAAACTCCACCACACTGATAGGACAGGGTGAATGGGGACAAGAAAGGGTTTCCCCAAGCATGAAAAGGGCTCTCTTGGGCAGTTATTTGTCTGAAGAAGTCTAGAAGTAATTGCATTTTAATTGGACATAATCTTATTGGAACAAGGAATAGCAAATGTAGCAAATTAAATAAATAAAATCAAACTACTTTCTAATTACCTTCTTACAATCTCAATAAGGAATTCACAGTTAGATTAGGGTGTTTCAGGCAATTACATTAAAGACTTCTCAACTCAGAAAAGAATCAGGCTGGCACTTGAAAAGCAATATTGTCTTTGCAGTGCAAAATGTTACATGCTCCTGGTTTTCTTTTGCCTTCTTTTTTCTTTTCTTTTTTTTTTTTTTTAAGAAGGGAGTAGGGAAGGAAGTGTTAGATCCTACACCAGTACTTCCTAGTGAAGGTTTCAACCCATGGCACATGGCAAAAAAGTAACTGTGTGAATGCAGAACCCATTTTTTCTACACCACCAATCATTGTTACAGCTGTACCTGCTCTGTGTCCTGACAAAAACTAGGTACAGGCAGGATATGATAAAATGCAAGTAACGTTTTCACACATTCATTTTTCAGTCTATAACTACAGCTTAGACTGAATGGAGTGGAGGAGGAGCATTCTTGATCAATGTCAGCCTAAGATACTAGGATACTGGCTAAAGCAGCCTCAGAGAAGTGGCTGGTCTATTTGAGAAGTTGTGGAGGATAGAGAAAGAAGGCAAACACAACGCTTGTCCTTAAAAAGGAAGAGTTAAGAGTTTATAAACTAATCCACTTAGTTTATCATAAAAATTCTGCTAAAAATAATTAAATAAGCACTTAAGTGAAGACATACAAACACAAACTTGTTATGAACAAATACTCTGAAACCAACATGGCTTTTCCCATGACTGCATAACAGGCAGAAGCAATTGTTTTGACACAAGCCCTTGATGTTCTTGTCAAATATCACATAGAATTTCATAAGCAGAACAAGAATTGGTCTTCTCTTTTCCAAAATATGATAAAACTACCATGGGTTGGACATAACATTAGTTAGAAAACTTCATTCAGATAGTAGTTATCTGTTGTTGATTATGAAAATGGAAGGATGTACTATTCAGTAGGGATGTGTCCTGGATCCAGTACTATTCAATAACCTCATTTACCACCTGGGTGACTGAACAGAAAGTACATGCTATTAAATCTGCAGATAACAAGAGGCTGAGAAAAAAAGACTGCCTTGGGGACAGAATTGCAATACAAAATGAGCTACTGTGGAGGGGTTTGGAAAACAAGGACAAAATTCAACAGGGATATGTACAAGGTATTTATTTAAGGATATTGAATTTTACAAATGCCTAGGGAAACAATTCATTAGAAATATTTTGTTAGGAACTCAAGAAGCCATGAGAGACCACAAACTGAAAAGCAGTTAGGAACATCTTAATGTTACAAAGAGTGTATGTGTTAGAATATGGCCTGCAAGACACATGAAGCAGTCCTTACTCTCTGCATCCCACTGGTAAAGCCTTTGCTCTAATACTGTGCCCAGTTTTGGAAACTGCACTATAAGGAAAACCACTGAATACTAGGGATAATTCAGAGGAGAAAATGATAAATCGTTTATGAAAAAGGAAGGAAAAAATTGCTTTTCATGTCCATGCCCTATGATTCCAGTAGTCCAATCAAGACAATCAAGTAGTCCAATGCAAGACAATCTCGTTACATTTCTTTCAACTGTTTTTCTAAGATGTTCTGAGTAGTGAAACAAGACAATAGCTATCAGAAAAAATGTTTAGATGCATAACATGCCCTCATGCATACACCAGCCTGGGCAGTGTTGTTAGAGGGCTACAGATTTTTTATTCTCCTAGCCATTCCTCACTTGAGGAGATAAGTAGAAGTCTACTAAGGTTGAAATGTAAATCACGCTGATGATACCAGTGTGAAGCTGAACCAAAGTTTAACTTCAAAGATGAGATTAAATAACATACACCAGAACGGGATACATGTACCCTACATCTACCAGAAAAGAGAGTGTGGAAATTCTTGACAGTGATTTATTCTCAGAACTAAATAACCAGTTTGCGATCTCTTCAGAATTATAATCTATGGTGCATCATATCTCCAGCTAGCAGATAACACTGGCATATGATGTAACATTGAGATTTTACAACAGGTATTTTTTTTCCTTTGTTAACAGCTTTGGTCCTTATGCATAGACTTCTCATATTCCATGTAAAGCATCTATGCTCTTTCAAAGGGACAAAAAAATGTACTTACTTAAGTTTCTTTGGTATAGCAAGAGCCAGAGTAGAGGCATGGCTAAAAATCCTTGACTACAATATTTTTTCTTAGAACTACTCTCCCACAATTTTGAGGTGGGGGTGCTGCCAAATGCCCTCATTCTCTGCACACTGCCATGAAGTGCATTATATTATAAAATTTTGAGCAATTATTTAAAACTATTTAAATTCAGATGAGCATTAAGACCTGCAGAAATCTATCTCTTAACATACTTGCTAGTGTGAATAAGTATCGGATGATATTGAGAGTTGGTGCTCTATCATAATAAACCTTCCAGTTTAGGAGAGCTCTTTCTAGGCGTGTGAACTACGTATTTTGATAACTGTATTTCATATCTACCTAAGTAAGTTCACTAAAACTGACAAATCCAGTTCATTCCCATTTTGGTCATTATTTATAGCAAATTGAAACTAAGACTAGTTTACAGACTGAATTACTGGAATTAGCTAAGAGCTGTTCATTTCAGCTGTCCGAAGAGAAGAGCATTGAAAATACCCAGATTTCCTCTCAAGAAACTCAAAGTGAGTGAAGTGACATGACAGATGGATGTGCTGCCCCAGTAAGTGCAAAAAAACATGTCATGGTATAGAAAAGGTGCTTTAATGGAAAGAATAGTAATAGTGAAACTTATAATAAATTAATAAGTACCAGAGGGCAATATAGAGTTTTCACAAAAGGAGAATTACTGCTCATCCTCTTACAGCTGTAAAAAGAGCAAACAGGGCTATGAGATCCTTCTAAAACCTCTTTGGACATAGAAAGTAAATGTGGACTTATAATCAGGAGAAATACAAAATCATTTAAGGGAATAATATCAACTGTTTTAAAATTCTGACCTCAATTTTAAACAGGAATTACTTTCAAGTGACTGTTTTTCTCTGATTTATTGCACCATGAGAACAAGATGGAAGAAGTCATGCTTGTGGCATTAAGTAGAGACATGGGAGACCTCATTTTCATTTCTGTTTATGGCAGCATCTCCTTATATCAATATCAGCAAATTTTAATCTCTCTAGGCTTCTGCTTACCATATCTCTTACTGGGAATATGAACTCTTCCCTCTCTGAAAGTGGATATGAAAATAACTTGATAGCACTGTGATAGGTAAATCAAGAAATTCAGAAGAAAATGCGTATTCTAACAATCATTGAAGCACACAGAATTTTGGTACCAGACTGAAATTCACCCAGGACCCTTCACTACTACCTACATAAAATAAAAATTTATCTCAGTAGAGGGCCCAAGAAGGGACTAGGTGTGCCACGTACTACTTGTCTTCTTATAATCAATTCTCATAGATAAAGGTGAACTAAATGGAGTAATTGCACAGTAGACAATTATTCACTTGTCAATTAATCCCTTGCATAATGCTAGAAGAATTTTCTACTGCCATAGCATAAGGCTGTAGCATTCCTGGGACAAGACTAACCAGAGTGAAAACACAGGCAGACTAGTTCTACTAGCAAATAAAATAAAACTTTGAATTGCTAGACCAAGAAAATAAGGTTATTCTCATGAATCATGGTAAGCCTATATCAGAAGAGAAATTAAAAATCTTTAGTAGCATTTAAAATTGTCTGCATCCATTTTGCTGTCCTCTGCAGAAGTTAAATGGAAAGGTAGGCTCCAGCGTCACTGCCAGAGCATACCGGCTATTGCTCACATTAGACAGATGGCAAGTGGCACTTAAAAAAATCCAGAAAATTAGTAGGAAATACATAGAAGGTAAAAATGTCTCCGCTATGGTCCAAGTAATTCAAAATACAATAGTGGACTAGAAAGGCCAAATGTACAGCTGGGCTCGCTCACTATGCCAGTTCTTATTGGCAAAGGTCTGACTGGCATTTTGAGAGCAGAAAAAAAACCATTTTAGATCTGAACTGCAGTTGTCTTACAGAGCTGAAAACATTAAAAAAATATATTGCAAAAGTCGTTCTTTCTCCATTAAACCACTTGAATTAAATTTGTCCACAAGTACAGTTCTTGTAACACAGAAATTTTCATCTCTGGGAATGAAAACACAGATGATTTGCTCAGTTGTGAACTCACATCACTGGGACCTGACTTTGAGATGAAAAGAATCTTTTTTAAATCAACACAGGCAAGAATGCCAAGATGCCCAGGCAGCTCAGCTGAAACTGAAGCTTCCTGGATTGGAAGTATTTATAACGTTTTATACTGTGGAATTAAGCTCCATGAGATTCTCCTGTTACATCTCTATTCCCGGTGCTTTGCCTCCTGCATAGTCACCTGCATCAGTGAGGTGTGTGTCTGTGTTCAAGCATTTTTTCTGCATCAAGACAGTAACTTTTTTCTTTTTCCCCCACAGACCGCCTCTTTTCTAGTACTTTTATTTATGTTGTTTCATAGTTGCAACATTAAAACAGAATGGCTAGTAGTTTATAAATTATAATTAAAGTTGTATCTGTAGTCTGACAAGCCCATATCAGCTTTTTATTAAAAGGATTTAGTTTAATTAAGAATTGATGTCATTCCTTCACTGTGCAAAATTCTCTAAGGTGATAATTTGTAAAACCTGGATTTTTCATTGAAATAAACTGCAGGTATGCTACATAAGCAATGCAAATTGCTTCTACCACAACGGAAATTTTTTTTTTTTAATATGTCAAGCTTTGTTTGCCTCATTACTTAATCATCCTGACGAAACTGCATTCATCAGGAGAGTAGCATTTAAGGTACTGCTGTGACTCCAGCAAGAGCACATTCACGATGCAGAAGAAATGCTCCAGTTGGCGTTAACAGGATTTTGTACGATGCGCAGCAGCGTCGGCCCATTCCCTTTGCTGAGGAGGATAGAGCCACGATGTAGGTGAGAGACACAGTCATTCCCTCCGTGCCACCCAACGTACATGCTGTGCCGGGCTGCCAGAAGGGGCTCAGGGGCAGCTGGGGCAAACCCCACACTGGGGACACTTTTGCAGGCACTGCTTTCCTCCTCTGCACTGACTCCCTCCTGCCTCCCTCCGACAGACACCACGTGCATATTCAGGGATTAGGGTAAAGAGAAATGCAGAGACAACCTGAGATGGAGAGAGATGAGTGACGTGTCTAGCATGTTCATTCTGTCCAGCTGGCGTGTTTTCTGGTAAGGCTACACCAGGAAGGGTGAATAGTAATCTAGATCTTTTTTTTTAATTTATTTTTGGGGATGGGGTCATTCCTACAAGTTTTCTCCCCAGCCTGTTTTGCTCCAGCCATCCAGCTCCTGAGATATTAAAGACACTTGACCACTTTGTTAACACAGTTGTTTATCTGAGGTGAGACTAAAACACAGACTTTCCTCCCAGAGTTTTTACAATCTGCACATGACATTTACATATTCTTTTTAAGATGTTAGAAAAAAGCATTAAAAGTCTCTGTCCTGTAACTTTTAAACAGAATACCAGTATTGGCTGACATACAGAGATAAAATATTTTATTATGTCATGCTAAGTGCCTGAATTTTTTCTATGAGGTAGCTAGGGAAATCAGAACCCACACTTTGTCCAAAGGTCTTTCCACAATACCATGACCAGATGCTAGGGGCAGAATTCATTTTCCTAACTGTGGGTACCTAGTGCCATCTGAGGTGCTCTAGCGATATCAAAAAACCTCCACAAAGGACTGGCAAATTGATGCAGAACCCACTAGAAATCCATAGCTGGCTGGTACGGCTGCTGGAGGCTCAGCAAAATAAGCCATTGCACCTACAATGGCATTAAACGTTCATGATTAGGCAAACATATCCTGCCCAATGTATATCTATCTCCTTTGGGTAGTGGAGACATTCACATGGGGTTTGAAGCTATGAAACATGACCTGTAAGTAATCCATGTCTCACTGGAGAGGGCTAGATGCTTACATATGAGTAACCAACTTAAACTCCAAATCTCTGTTGACTCTAAGAGGAGCTTAGACAACTTCTGCATAAGCAAACAGTTACAGGTTACTTAACTGAGTTATTTTAATTGCAGCCTGAATCCCATCCTCAATGGCTTGTATTGCTCTAGGGCAACGGTAACATTCGTAGAGATTTTACCTTGGGTTATTGAGCTTTTCAGCTTTAGTCTGTACAGGTTTGTGTCCTGTCTGCTGGACTGTCATCAGTGTCTTCCTCTGTCACTGTAATGCCCTGCCAGTGGCTGCACTTTAGATGAAACTAAGAGCTTCACCTTTATCCAACCTACCTTTTTTCCCAGCTTTGTTACAGAACAGATTCTTTCCCAGCTGGTATTTACCTGTATAATCACATCCTCTATTGTAAAATCAATGCTATGCAGCCCAGCTTTTAGCTGTTTATCTTCTTTGTAGTGCTAATATCATTGTTTCTGGCACAACTTTTGCCTATTCGCCTTTCTTTATCCAACTCAAAGATTGCAAATGTTGTGTGTGCTTTCAGGCTGCTAGTTTGTCTTTTGCTGCAGCATAACCTTTTGCCTCTAGGCCTAATTCTTTTGAATTAAGAGCACTGCTTCAATCCCCCAGTCCACGCTGTGCACACTGCTGTCATTTGCAAAGCCCAGCCAAATAATATAATCTATTGCTGATATTACCTTCTTTGCTTTTCAATCTTGCCTCCCTACCCAAAAAATGCTAAACTAGTTCTGGAGCTACACACGGCAAATACATGCTGGCTCTGAGCTCTTTTTTACCTTGGGTCATTTTTCTTCTATTTCATGTTGTCTGTCATACCTACAGTGTCAGAGCCCACTCCATACCTCATCAGCTTCAGTCTGAAGGGAGGGGTAGGGCTGTCTTAATTTTCATGGCAAATTCTAATGACTCTAAAGGGTTAATTCTAATTCCTACTGTGAGTCTGCACATCTGCCTCTCCTGTTGGCATCCAAACCAAATCTAATTATTTAACCATAAGACTGCCCTGATGACCGAGAGCTGTTAAAAATAATTGTTAAAAATCCACCACCAGAAGCGTAGCTACCCTCAGACTTCTTGCTTTCATGCTGCAGCCCGCTGATTGCAGATTCAGAGTGATGTGTGAGTAAATCTTCTCCACATTTCACGAATGTCAAAGCTAGCAGAGCTTTTACCCTCACCAGTCCTTCTCTCAGGGTGTTGTTTTCATCACCATAAAACCGACTTCTTATTATTTCTTATTGAGCAATGTTAGAATGGCATTTCACTGCAGGAGCATGACTCATCTCCTTCTAAAATAATTTATCCTGAACATATCTCAAGGTATTATGTTGCAAAAAATTTCCAGGCTGTTGATTCCACAAAGTACAGACAGAACTGCTTAAAAGCTTTACCATGGCAGGGTCGCACACCCTGTGAAATAAAGCACAGTTATCATCCTGTTTACATTTCTTTAGAGCTGGTACAGTTGTAAGAGTTGAACTTCACCTACCAGTGATTATGTCTCAGTTAATAGCAGAGTTAAACTATCTAACCATTTAACAACGGTGTTCTGATTAGCCTCCGCAAAGGCGCTTACCACTCTCCCATGACTACACATCAAACTCCTAATTTTGATCCTCTGATGAGGATGTAGTAGATGATGTGTCATTCCCTTGCATCCCCCATTTAGTATGGAAGCCCTGGTCCCCAAACAGCCATCTGTTTGCAAAAAGCATCTCTGTGTTGAGGCATCATGTTGCCAGTTTGTGCAGTGAGTACAGGAGACAATAATTTGCCACAAGACAATCCACAGTGAAGTCTCATGAAAATATGTGTCTCATATTTATTACACAATATAGCGACAGAGATTAAAAATCACATTTTAAACCTCTTTGGTTATTTTACTCAGTCTGTAGCAGGTGATGCAGATCTAAGATAACTATATTAGTGTTAATAAAGCAATCCACCATCAGCAATATCAGTTCCTTTCCTTCTTCCTCTGTTATTTACAGAACATTTAACATTTTTGTAGAGTTTAATCCAAAATGAACCAGAAAAATCAGTAAGCAGTTTTAAAAAACTGAGTGTTGTGAAGATAATGTTCTAGGCCCTGATGGTATCCACCACTGTAGATCAACGTGAGCATGAGTCCACCTAACACTTCACTGAATCAATAATGCTTTATGGAACAGTAGTTAAGCACCTCCTTACTTCAAGCTGTGGTCTCTTAGTTCAGCTTACTTGGCTCGTTCTGGTTCAGTCAGCCTCACTATAACAAGTTATACCAGGAGTAAAATCAAAAGACAAACAGAGAAATATTATCACCTTTTCCTCTGACTGAAATTAAGAATTTGTATTTCATTTACTTTGATTATAACTCCTCTTGTTTTCTTTTTTTGTGAGCAAACCTTATGCCCTAATAAGATTTGTCTGGTTTTTGACTCGTTTTTATCTGTTTATCTGTTTTCTGACTGTCATGAGAGTCTTCTGAAATTAGCAGTTTGCTCAGTATTAACAGTTTTACTAGTGTACGAAGTATCAGCCATAGTGCCTGTATGAAGCAGTCCAATCGTTTTCCCAATATGGCATAAATCACCATCCTTTAGTCATAGCGTAAACATTTCAGCAGCCAGCATAGAAATGAGGACACCCCACTGCTATTAAAACAATACAGGCATTTAAATATTTCGGCATCGCTTACACAGTCAGAATTTAAAAAAAAAAAATAATCACAAAAACCAATTTATAAAAACCTTCTCTCAAAAACTTGATGGTAAAACCATTGCTGGCTCTTCTGCCACGGGCATGTCTTGGAAGGATGATGGCTGTCCAAGCCTCCAGATACATCCAAGGTATCTGCATAATTCAATTCTCAGCTTTATCAAGTGCAGCACTTCCCTTATCCCCATAAGATGATTCTCATTACTTTCTAACAGTTCATGCATTTCCTGCTTGCTTCTGGGGGCAAACTGAATAGAAGCGGCAGCTTCCCCAATTAACCTGATATTCACAGAAAGTTGTGCAGCTGCAGGGTTTTCTAATAATTTCTTAGCAAGAAATAAGGCCACAATAAACACACATTGTTCAACTCTTGGCCCAACAGCTTTTTTTTCCCTTTCATCTTTACTGCAGGAATTCAGGTTTTACTTGTCCAGACATGGACTCTGTTTCCAGCTGAGATACATGACATGCTAATAGCTTCCTCAGGGTTGGTGTCTATTTGAAAGATTAAAAGCTCTCTGGTCCTTCTCTGGGGCTTTTCAAGTCAGTTCTTAAGAAAAATTACTCTCTGCTTCCTCTGTCAAAGCAGCATCTTAGAGCTTCAGACATCTGCAGGAAACACTGCTTTGCACCTATTGCACATGCTTTATGGACCATTCAAGGAACAATTTAGTTCAATGTGGGAAAAAAATAAACTACAGTGCTATTCAGGATTCAAGTTTGATTTCGGTCCTCAACAGCAGAGTTTAAAGCATGCCTTTCTGCCCTGAGGTGAACCATATATACACCTAAATATACACGTATGCAAGCCCACTTCCCAACTTTTCCATGTACGTGTGTATAGCTGATGACTTTAGAGCATATGCATGTGCAATTCTTTGCTCCAGTCTTAGTAATATTCAGTACTAAACACTTTTAATGATGCAAGGACAAGGGCTGATGTAATGAATGTTTCTTCTGCTTCTTTCTTTTTCCCCCTCAAAACAACCTAGGAAGCAAAAAAGGTATCCTACCTCTGCAAAACCTGAACTATTTATGGCTAATTTGGAACAGCATATTTTCTTTAAAATATTTTTTTAATCAACTGCTGTATAAATAACTGGATACAGATGCTACACAAATTACATATTCCTCACCATCAATGAAAATGATGTATGGCATACTACGGAGTTGTTCAATAAAAAATTTTCAGAGAATACCTTTACTTCAAATCATTTGAAGAAGACCTCCTGAATCATTACACTTAGGCTACTGAATGCACCATGTCATATAATCCCCATTATAATCTTATTATTGAATTTCACCTAAAAGTAGGTTCATTTTTTATTCCTCTCCTCACTGCTCCAGAACTACTCTGGTGGGCAAGTTTAGGAAAAGCCTTTGGATTTTTAGCCAAAATTTAGTTGTTGCCAGCTTATTCTTATCTGGTTTTACATAGCTGTTCACCTTACTGTCACCTTGCAGCATGTCCCTTGGAGGTATTTGTAAACAGTCACAAGTGACTCATTTTCCTGGAGGTTACAGATAGATGGAGCGTGAATACTTACTGTGTAAGAGGCTGTGTTTCCTTTAATGTACTCACATAATTCATAGACAAACATGAGATAGTTTGCTACTGATTTATAAAAATGACTGTCAGAAACTTTGTATAAAAAAATCCTCTAAGCATCAAATGCTCTTTTTTTGCTGACTTTTTCTGTTATACCCTGGGTGCTTTCTCTTGGTCTGTGAACATCCTCTGCTCTACCCCTGTGACTGAAAAACATCTAGGCCAATATGGCTCTCTTAAGACTTTCTAAAATACTCAAACCAACAGGTGAACACTTCCAAGGAAAAGAAAGCACATCCTTAATGGAAGCCTTTGCTCTTCTCCTTTGGCCAGTTACAGGAAGGTCTGTATAGTTACATTTGGTTTTTCCGTACAGGCATCTGTTGGTTGACTTTGGGGTTGTTGGTGGACCTGATTATCATCTGCCTAGTTATAGGGGGGAAGATTTATGACAGAGGGAAATTGCAGCAGGCCAGGAAGTCCATCAGTCCAGTTCCCCTAGGACCTGTATATACAGAAGCCTGATGGCTGGGACCTAAAGCAATGGCAAGACCCCACATCTCCCTCCCCAACAATGAACCCAGATGGCAGAGGAGCCCTCAGGAGGAGGTGAACTCTGTTGCTATCTGATGGATCAAAGGGAAGAGAAATGAAAGACATTGATGGACAGGCCTAAAGCCCATGAATTTTGCACATGCTGTGCTTGTTACGAAGGCAACCCAGCTGGACTGCAGAGCAACCCAAGTTACAGCACTGTACAAGCTCCGTCTAATGCTCCCTGCCTTGCATTAGGGCAATGGCACCAGACAACAGTGTCAGTGACAGTCACTGCAGGGCAAAGCAAAGAGGCCTTTCAGAAGAGAAATGGAAGAAGGAATTCGAAATTCTTGCAGTGGAGAGCTGTGTTTTGGTGGTGGTGCTAAGGAGCAGGCCTGTTAGCAGCACAGCTGTGATGAACGAGGATGGTTACCAGAGCAAGGAGGAAGAGGCAGTGTGGAGCAGGGAGGTGACACCAGCAACAAGCAGTAGCACAAGTTATGCTACAAGATCAAAGTTTCATTATGTGTCCACCTCTTCAGACTTCTCTTTTTCCCTTTAATAAAAATATTTGTTAAGCCAATTTTTTAGGGCTTTTAAGTGAGGAAAACTAGCTCATTTAGTATAAAAATGTTAGTTTAATTTTCCTTTTTCCCTTTTGCTGGGAGGAACAAATCAGCATGTTAGCAGTGACCCCTTTAAATCTGAACCTGTCCCATTTTGCTTCCAGTCAGGTGCTGACAGAAAGGTTGCACACAGTATAATGAACCATGCCTTTCATGATTAAACACATTCATCTTCAAACTTACTCTTCAAGTCAACCTGAACAGCAGTCCTCCCTGGAAACTCTCTAACTTCAAACATACCTGCTTGTTCAGTCAGCAGTGATTTTTCATTAAAAGTATTACTGTGTGATGACCAGTTTTTCCTATAATTTTATTCCAAACCATCTCAAGAAATAGTCTAGGAAACAAATTAGGGACACAAATAAGGCTTTAGGAATCTTAAGACCACCCTTCATACCAACATCCAGCATAGGTACCTGTATATTGTCCAAAATGAGGTTTACTTGTTAACACTAGGAGTCCTTGAAGTACCTCTTCAAAAAGCATGGATCCAGCACAGCAGTGCTAGAAATATTAGTCACTGCAATTATAGCCCATTTCATATGCAGAGATGTCAAGTAGGAGCTGAATTTTTCCTACTTACTGCAGTGGTGGATGATTAATTCTCACCCAATTACTTCTTACAGCATATGTTTTTGGCTTCCAAAGATCAGAAAAAATTCTGATACTGGGTTCAACATTGTAGTTTCTCAGCCATCACTGTTACGAGGCACACAGTAAAGAAAGATGGATAAATTCTCTCATCCATGTCATATAGCTTACAGAAGTCCTATAATATTGGCCCCCTTCAGCTTTTATTGGTGCAGTTTACCCCCTCCTTTGGTTACTCCATTTCACTCTTGCTTCAGAGTTGTCTACAAGCATCATCTGGTCTGAAATTGGCTTGGAAAACAGCCTCCCAGCCCTGAACAGCTTGCACCTGGGCATTCTCTGATTTTTTTCACCACTTCACTAGCAATTATGTTTTGAATTGCAGCAGCTGGCACAGAGAAGAGTCACCAGAAGCAAAAGATTAACAGCTAATATATTAAAGAGTAGCTTGGCCAATATGTGTAACCAGGATGTGTTGTGGTTTAACCCCAGCCAGCAACTAAGCACCACGCAGCCGCTTCCCCCTCGCCCCTCCCAGTGGGGTGGGGAGGAGGAAAAAAAAGTAAAACTCGTGGGTTGAGATAAGAACAGTTTAATAACTAAAGTAAAATAAAATACACTACTAATGAATAATAATAATACAATAATAACAATTGTAATGAAAAGGAATATAACAAAAAAAAAGAAATAGCACCCAAGAAAAGACCAGTGATGCACAATGCAATTGCTCACCACCCACTGACTGATGCGTGAGCAGTGATCCACCCCTCCTGGCCAACTCCCCCCTGTTTATATACTGGGCAAGACATCCTATGGTATGGAATACCCCTTTGGCTAGTTCAGGTCAGCTGCCCCGGCTCTGCTCCCTCCCAGCTTCTTGCACACCTGCTTGCTGGCAGAGCATGGGAAACTGAAAAGTCCTTGGCTTAGTATAAACACTACCTAGCAACAACTAAAACATCAGTGTGTTATCAACATCATTCTCACACTAAATCCAAAACACAGCACTGTACCAGCTATTAAGAAGAAAATTAACTCTATCCATCCCAGCTGACACCAGGACAGGATGTTACTGTGTTTTACTCTCATGGCATACAGCTTCTGTCTTAGTCCACTTAAACAAATACTTAATGTGGATGCTCTCGAGGCTGATCCCTGGCTGCTCTGTGGTGCCAGGCTTAGCTGAGCAAGTGCTGCTGGATTCAGGTACTCTGTTAGCCAGTGGACTACATGGGAATTAAAGTTCTGTTCACCACACAATTATATAGTGATTTTCTTTCCTACTACCTTCTAGATTGATATTGTGTCTAGTATTTCCAGAAAACCCAATACCTCCTTGCCTCCACCAAGTATTTGCAGAATTGTCTGAAATATCCCCAATCTGCTCTCGGAAACTGCTAGAGAAGCTTACGGAAGCATCATCAAAGATGCTGCAAGGACCAAGGCTGTTGTCTCTAGGATAACAGCTCTTAGCCTGTCCCACGCTTTCTGACTTCAACCTCCCTTATGAATTATTTTTTAGGCAAAAGTGCTTGTGCCCTTCAAAAGCCACTTAGATTGGTTGTATTGGCCTCCTGCAGGAACCTAGTGCTTTGTGGGATGCAGGGTGAGTAGCCCAGTACTCCAGAGGGTTGGGCACCACCTTCATCCTGGTATCTTTTAAGCAGCAGAGAGTTCATGGGAGTACAGAGATGTCAGTGCAAGTGCTCTCAAGCCTTTCTTGGATCACCTGCCACAAAGCTTGGGTTTTGGGAACCACTGTAATGCAAGATGAGAGACAGAAACCCCAAAGTAGATTTTAATTTGAAATATCCCTTTCCAGGAGCAGGAAGAGGGGGGAAGCTGAGGATAGGTGGCCTTATGTTGTTCTACCCCAGCCAGTCATGCAGGTCTTCTGGACAGTGCCTGGGATCTCCATCTGGGAACCCCTACAACAGGCAGTGCAAGCTGAACTGCGCACTGGGGAAGTCGTCTGGGGTAGAGAGCTCACAGCATGGCCATACAACAAATAGGGGGGAAAAGAGGTTATTATTTGGAGCACAGAGTGCATGCCCATTTAATAGTAATCTGGGACAATTAAAATGTTTGTGTGTCCCCAATCTCAACCTCCTACTGGAAAAAAAACACTCTGGAAAAACAACAGTTACAAGTACTTTTACAACAAAGTTAAGCTTCTAAAAGGAAGCATATTTGAGATCAAAAAAATAAACTAACAAACTATTTTAACCCACAGCCTAGTTAATCTGATAGTATGAAGGCCAGTGCTATATAACAACATAGTAAGTTATAACAGGACCTACATCTTCATTTATTTCCACAGAGAGAAATATGCCATATATATTGATTTTATAATTTTTTTCTTATATACTCTAACTATATCAGATTCAGCTAGGGGAAACTTTTCCTCGCATCTTCCCTTCCTGCAATTTATTGTGCTGATTTACAAGGACCCTGCCACAAGTCCTGGTATAGGCATTGCTGGTTGTCAGAAGCTAGAGGTAAGCTGTCATAATTTAGACAGCCACTTAAGCCTGTTTGAATTCAAGACTTCACTGTGTTTCTGCCACAAGACAGAAACAAGAAGGTAAAAAGGTAATTTGCAGTGACCTTAGTCCCTCCTCAGGACCCCAATGTTTGAATTTTGTGTTGTTTCAGTGAAAAGTAAAGGAAAATCACATCATGCATATTGAACATCCATTGGGTTATTGATCTCCATCATGGCATTTCAGAAAACTATGATGTTATGTGCTGATTTTGGCTGATGAAAATCAAGTTGTCTTAATAATAACAGAAATGCAGACTACACTTTTAGAACATTTTTTTTTTTATTTGGGTATTTCCAAAACTTTGAAGTGTATTTTATGAATAAATAGAAGTCTATTAGCAGAAAATTATCTCAGAATTTTCTTGGAAGTAATCAATCGAAAATTGGTTGATTATGTTAGTTACCTGGTAATGACTTTTGCATGAGTGTCTGTGCTTTATCAAATTGATTTTAATACCTTTTCTACAGTGGTTGTGTAGTAACTGTACAACTTGGTACAACAATTGTGTAGATTATAGTTAAGAAGGGCCTTGCACCAAGGTTGGATCAGCTTACACAGGGATGAAAATTTACAGATTATTCTTCATGTGTTTGCTCTCAGACCATGCAAATACATTGTAAATGAAAGAGCATTGCAAGAACAGCTTGTGGTCACTTCAATGGACTAAGACTTTTAGCTGTAATTGTTAGCACCAATGCTATGCCTACTGCTATCTGAGAAGCAGAAGAAAGCTTGAGTCCACCTTGAGAATCTCATTTTCTAGGACTGTTATAATCCCTCCTTCTCTTTGTCCACAAATATCATTTATATTATATGAGAAAGTACGGAGCAATTCCAGATGTTCTGAAATCTGAGAGCAAATCCTATAAGATACGACTGCTTCTTTATTTGTTTACCTTTCATGCATAAATGGTTTTAAATTATCCATTTTATCATTATGTTTATTTACTGTTAACTATTATTTATTATAATTTACTTTTGGCTGATTAAAAGCTGAGTTTTTCAAGTGTTTGCTTGGAGATACTGAAGTTTAATCAGCAAGTAACATTTCTAGCAATAGTTCATGATTTTTCTGTCAATGCAAAATAAATTTCACTGCCGTTATGGCAGCATTTTCAGTACTCCTTTTTGCTTGGTGCTAAACTTAGCCATTTTACTGAAGAAGAGAAATTGCACATTGCTTGAGATTGCAGTAACTTCATAGCACCGTTAGCATCTGTTAAAATCTCCTTTAAGGACACACACCTGAGTCACTGAATCTCCTCTGCAGCTGTGCGTGCAGTTAGGTGCACAACTGGGCTAGGGAAGGCTTCAACCTCTTGTCCCAGGGACTGGCAACCAGCTCTGCAAAATTGGAAACAGGTAAGAGGCAGCAGAAAGGGGACAACTTTAGTTGAGAACTGATTTTAAACATGGTTAGGGAGAAAGAATATGCTCTAAAATGAGAGTTCTGCATTTACTACATCAAAGTGTTAGGCAGAACTTAACACTCAGTTTCCATCTCCCAAAAATGTAATTTCTTAACATGGCTCTTTCTAAATCCTAATCTAATGGTGTGTTCTCTTTTTGTGCAACTCCTAAACAGATGACAGTATTGAGGGTTGCATGGACTACAGAATTCCTTTCCTGTATCTCTCTACCTAGTTTTTGCTTTTGGAGAATCATTCACAGCATGCAAACATACAAAATTCAGAAGCTTGACATGAAACCTGACATCTTGAGGATCAGCTGGCTAGCAGAGCTACTAACATAACCACAATCTACATGTAAATCACTCTATATGTCAGCCAATTGTTAGGAACTGGATACAGCCTCCCTAAATAGAGGTACTGCTCAGAAGTCATCCACTCTTTCACCAAAAAATAAACAT
Organism: Gymnogyps californianus; assembly: GCF_018139145.2. Classification (NCBI taxonomy): domain Eukaryota; kingdom Metazoa; phylum Chordata; class Aves; order Accipitriformes; family Cathartidae; genus Gymnogyps; species Gymnogyps californianus. The sequence continues at coordinate 14,841,657 of NC_059471.1, forward strand.
CGTAGTCACTGGAGTGACATGCCGAAAGCACAGCTGTATTTTTTAGATGTATAGACATTTTAGCAAGCAAGTACCCAGATGTTTGCAGCTATGTCACCAATATTCCCCAATGGCTTAGAGACTGCCAGAAGACTTCTAAAATTCTGTGGCTGCTTGGGAAGTTCCACCACCCCAGTCACCATGCTTGATTCAGTCAGAGATTTGACTGAACTGTGATTCTCTCTTCTTTGTTTTGGTAAGCATGAACAAATATTAGAAGGTCTAGATCTTTTCATTTATGAAGCTCACAGTCCCAAGAAGTAAGTTCGTTATTATTTTCAAATATTATTTGTGATAAAAGCTCAGGCTGAAGTAATGCTATGCAGCATCCCTGCAGTGCACTTTGAACGCTAGTTCCAAGAAGTGATGAAATTTGCTTTTTGTGGTGATATTTGAAAACAGCCCTCCTGGACCCTAACTGTTACAGTCCATTTGGATCTCAAATTTACAGGACAATGTACTCTGCAAATTAAACTTTATTTTATGAGCTTATTAGGAAAGAAAAACAAACAAACAAACATGACAAACAAGGGCTCAATCCCCTTTGTACAGACTAGTCTAACAAGTGAATTCACTAATTCATTGCTTAATTCATGAGGTTTCTAACTCACAAGTTCTCTAATTCAGAACTTGCAACTCATAACTTGTGCGTCTACGAGCAAGTTACCTGGCCGACGGTGAGAGTGCTCATCCTTTGTCCTCTGTCACAGTGCAGTCATCCCCTGTATCACACCAGCAAGCACGAAAGCCTCAGCAGTCCAGCTGCTGTTGGATATGCTTCAAAAACTTTTGGGGTGAGCTGATGTATTTATATCTTCCAGCTTGGAAGTTTGCTTTTGCAGGAGACAGCAAGCTGCAGGTGATAGTGGCTGCGTAATGACCTTTAGCCCTTTCTGGCCGTTGTGTCCTGCCTCTGCATTGTCCTTGCTTTGACCTCATGGCACTGCTCCTAGCATACATCAGGCCTTAGCATGAGCTGTGTGTTAGCCAAAATCTGAGCAGAAGTTGAGTGAACAGTCACACTAACTCATTTTCCCATTACAGGTAAAAAACCTTTGGCAGTTAAGTGACTTATTTGGTTAAAATTCCTTCCATTTAAATTCCAAGTGTCTAGGATAGTCTCTTGTCTTTGTCTCATACTCTCTTGATTTGCCAAATTGTATACGGAAGTGAGTGTTTGATTGAAAATATGGCCTTACATATCTGTTATTGTCTGACAAGAGATTTAGGTGCTATTTGCACACCGAACATTTTGCAGAATACATTAGCTATCTTACTTAGTGAGAGCTGCAGAATACAAAAAGGACTATTTCCTTTCAGTAAGCTCAAGGGAGTTTCAGAACTGTCACTCTGGCCTCTATGTATTCTATAATATTTACTCTTGCTTTAGATGTAAATAATGAATTTACAACATAAATGGGGAAAAGCCCAAATGTTTTCAACAAGCTGATATAGCAGAAATGATGCTATACAGCTATTAGATCTGATGCTAAAAATCCTCATTTAACTAGTACTTACAAATACTAGAAAGCCCACTTCATTCACAGGCATAAAAAATACAGGGATAAAATTTGCAATACTCTATGTCCCCTCCTTGAAACACTTTACAATTAAATGCAATTTAGTTCATTAGCTGAACATGGAGACAGATTTTAAAGTCAAGAATAATATACTGGTGAGAAAAGAAAAAGTCTAAACATGCTCCGTCCCAATTCTGTCTCCCACTGAACAGACACATGCCTTAGGCTTATGTGCCTTATGTCTGCTCACATACTCACTTGCTAGAGCTTGGCTTTCGTCCTGTGTACAAAATAATTCAACATCAGCCTCAGGTTTTTCTTCTGAGGCTGTCCCTGTAGCTTTCTGTAAGCCACCCAAACTTTAACTCTCTTCTTCTTGCTAACTTCAGGGCTGCTCCCGTCTCACTTTCATTACAGAAGGAGTTTAACAGCTCTCAGCTATGTCAGTTACTGCAGAAAGGACTCCAGCGCTCCCTTACAGCCACTGTCCCTCTCTTCCCTCCATGAATTTTCTTACCTAGCGCTTAAGCATATTAAGCTATCTCAGCTTTCATCTTAAAATTTTTCTGCTTTCATTCATATTCCTGTAAAGATACACTTGTTAGTAGAATTTGACAGACACGAATGAATTCTTTGCCCCCATTCCAGGCAAAAAAAAAAAAAAATTACCTCTTCCTCAGAATTCCTTTTCTGTACTTCTTTTTTATATTTTAGCCGCATTAGGCAGAGCCATATTTTGCCTTGTATAGCATGTACTGCCTTCTTAGTGCCTAAACTTCCCAGGCATTAAAATGGATGACGAATGGAAGTCTTACTCTTCACACGTTATGGAAAGGGAATGGTCTCAGAGACACTGTGTTGAGTTTGAAGTTTCACAAGAGGGTTGAGCAGATCTAACAGCTGTTACCAGAAGGTAAAGCCTGCCTCCCCTTCCCCTTCCTTCTCCTCCCTTTCCAGTTCGGCTCTCCTGATTTCACATCCCAGCCCCTCCCTTGAAACCACTCTGGTCACAACCTGGATGAACAGATTCAGCTCACTAAATCGGCAACGACCTAACCCAGCAGTAACAACTTAATTATTTTCTGCCAGTTTAAGGAGCTGAATCAGCTCATCACAGGATCTGACAAGTGCCAGTGCCAAGCAAGGGAAGCATGACCAAGAGAGGGGAAAGTAGTAGGACTGCCCCTTTTGGCAGCTGCAGGCTGTCAAATTGCTCCTTGAGCTAAAATTACTTGCTCAAGGTAAGTCTGTGGCAGAGGAGAAATCTAGATTTTGGATCATTTATCATCTCTAGACCACCTTTGCTCTCAGCCATAATGTCAGCAGTTACTTAAAAAGCAAATAGAAGCACTGCTCCAAACACACTCACTCTCATTTTTCACCCCTGCTGAAGTTTCTAGTAGCGAAACATCATGCAATAATTCCACTAAATTTAGTGCTTAAGAGCCTTTTAGGGCTAGAGTCAGTAGGAAGCCTGTTTTTCTTTCTATAGCTAGATAACACTGGGCCAAATAACAAGATCATGTTATATGGCTTAGCTTTACTGGTATTTTTGCAGGAAAGTAAATATCTCAACAGAACCACCACTAACTTTGTATAAATACAGAAAATGTCTGTCATATGACGATGAGCAATTACTAGAGCAAGACAATAATTATCTGTCACTTTAAGCATCAGCACCACTACATAACTAGCAAATGAAGTCAATAGCTGGCATTATCTGATTGCTCAATTCCTATTTTAAAGCTAACTTTATCACCTATTAATCACGTTTAAGTCCCTTATTAAAAACCCTTCAATGTTAGCAACTGCTCACAAATACTGAGGTAGACTAAGCTAATCTCTAAATGAAGGGAAGAATCTACAATCCACCCTTTCCCTTTCTAGGTGCCTGGCAATAATTATATGGGAGGCTTGTTACCCGAGTGCTTTCTCCAATCCTGCTTTAGTAAAGCAAAAGAGCTTATAGTTCTGCAACGATAAGACTGTGGTGGCAGTACAAATAAAATTCAACCTGAAAAAATAAGAGCCATTCCTACCACAAGGCTGCTCAGCATATCCTCACAGGCTAATGTAAGGTTAGGAATTTTGGCAGTCAGACTCTCGAGGAGACTGCATTTGCGTCCTCCTGTGACCCTCTTTAGATATGCTCAGGATGCAAGTCTCTGAGCCTCTCAGCTCACAGCTTTCCCTGCTAGAAATTACACAGCTTTATGTTGCTGTTGTTACCAAGTACATGTGCAAAATGGCACATGACAGAGGCGATACAGGAGAAGGGGGAAGCTGGGAAATGAGAGATGAAACTTCCGACTCCTGTTCTGTCCCAGCCACTCACTGATTTATAGCGTGCCAGCACTCAAAATCCGTTCCTTTGCAATCAAGGTTCTCCCTAAATAAATAGGAAATTATGTTGAGGTTTTCATATAAACAATTCATGTGGGAAATTGCAAAATACTATTTTTTGTAAAGCCCTTGAGATCATGAAATGTGTATTGCATATCTTTCTCATGTAATTTTATCAGACATCTTCAAATAGCAGTAAGAATCTTCTGAAAGGCTACATGAAATAAAGATTTGGGGTTTTGACTCTTCTCGGGAAGTTTTATAAAATCGTGGTGTTCTCTCTCATTGAAGTTGTTTCAATATAGCACGGTATAAAAATCATAAGTGAGAAAAAAACAATTATTTCCCATGGAAAAAATGCTACATTTTTTACTGTCAAAGGAATAGTTATAGTTTAATCCAATTGTTTTAGTGGTTGCTAAATGACCTCAGTAATTTACAAAATTTAATTGTAGCTGCTTTTTTAGAAAGTCGCTTTTTGATGAGATGGTTCATAGCAGACAGGCTTTTGGAGCTATTACTATTTCCTACAGCAATGTAGGCTAACATAATAACTGTAGGTCTTAATTATACCAACTATGAAGATAACTGATGAGAAATGTCTTTACTCTTGTTAGGAAAAATGACAAGAATGTGAGGTGGCTTCATGTTTTGAAATTGAGTAAACGATCATGTGGAAACCGACAGATTATTTTCCACAATAAAAAAAAAAAAACCAAACAAAACCACCAACATAAAATTCGAGACCTCAACTAAACCGTAGAATTTATTTCTAGCTGAGTACAGTGTCTTAAAGGAAATTTAGGAAGAAAAAAGTTCAAATTTGGCTGAATATTATAGCTATGTTACATAAATTGTGAGATAGGACAAAGTGTTGCAGGGACCAGTGTATTACTTTATCTGTTAGCTTGCTAAAATTGTAATTTAAAAGTTTCTCTTTTATGAGGTGTGAGGAATGTGAAAACTGAGCTCAAACAAAAATTAGGTAACCATTAATTGATTGGTTTTTGACCCCCAACAGTTGCTGCTCTAGCAGGTGATACAGCACTATTCTAACCATAAATTAACGCTCCTTCCTAGTACCTATGTCACCCATTCTTAGTATTTTGCTGAAAGCTCCATATGGGCACAGGAGCTTCCATGGGCAGATCAATTTACAGGAAAAAGGTTGAGTTTCCAGTTTGTTCCTCGACAATCTGAGCTCACCTCCGTTACCTAAACACAAGTGCTGTGCTGTTTGAGACACCACAATTTTCTGAGACAACCTTACAGAGCAGGCTGGTATTACACAGGACCTGTGAGAGCCCGGAGTCCTTCAGGAATGGTATCTGGAGGTCAAGTAGAAGGCCATCTCAAATACATCTGGCTAGGTGTTGCAGCCTACAGTGAGCTATATGTTGCTGAGATTACACTAGCAAATTTAAGGCTAGATCAGACATGTCTGCATAAGCAGCAATCACAAAGAGAATGATGAAACACAGGAAAAGGGGATCAAAATAACCTGAAAAGAAAGTACAGTGGTTTAGCAATTTCCTGAAGTTTCCCAATTAGAGAGGCTGAGCCCATGGAATTCTCACTGATGCAATCCAAGAATAATAAACCATCTTTCCTGGCACAGAGGATGACCAGATATAGATCGAGTGATCCATCGGCTCTTTTAGTCTTCCTGTAACACTTTGTTCTTTAAAGACCTTACCTACTGATTCACATTCTCCAGAGTTTGCTCTGCATCAATTTCAATAATCTTTAATTAAAACTGAGCTGATCCCATAAAAGCTGTGGATATTATCATTAAAGGTTGCAACACTGATTTAGCGAAGCTTATTGCTTGCCTTTGATTGCATAGTTCATGAGATTCAAGGAACTGGTGGCAATTCATAAAAATTAATATGAGCGACCTTACCTGTAGGCAAGCAATTCTTTATAGAGCCTATAATAGTTTCAGCTCAAAGGTAACTGCTAGAGAGGGTCTCACACCATCCTTGACATGCTCTTTGTTCTCCACCTTTTAAATAGATGACAGTGATTCATCTTCTTATTTAGCCAGATGTCTGAAAGCCTTGGAGATAATAGTGCCTATGGAGAGCGCTACATTTGACACTTCTAATTCTGTCGCTGACAGTGCCTAGAGGGTTCAAGAGAGAGTGGATTTGAAACTCTCTTTATATTTGTTTCCCAAACCAAACACAAGTAAAAGATTTAGGGGAGATACTGCTACTCTGGCATCTCAGTAGTGCATGATTTCCCTGAGAGTGGCCCAGGCTCAGCTGCACATATTCCTGAAGAAAGTAAATCAACTCAAGACATGCAGTGGGATTTAGCAGAATAAAACTTTTCATGTTTTTTAAATAGACCCTACATGCCCTGATGCAGATGCATTGGGCAGCATTTGAAAACACAGTCAATTATTGCCTCCTTACCTCCTCCAAAAAAACACTCCCCAAGATACACTTTCTACTTGCTACTGTAAAATTGTCTCCATTCATCATGAATTAAATTTTCCTACACTCCCCAGAGCACAAGTCTTTGAAAGTTTAAACCTCAGCCTTCAAATAATCAAATATCCTTCCAACAGTTCCTTCTCCCATCCTGAAGAGGTTAGCATAGGTCCCTCACTGCCTGCAGAGAAGCAGTGTTAGTGCAGAGAGGATGACAGGAAGGTATGTTCAAGTCACACTGCCATTCTCAGCCAACATCTTAAAGTTTACCCACATGGCTGGTGATGTCAAATGTTAATAGACCACAATCATAGCCCAATTTGCTTGAATTCTTCCATATTTTGTCTAAAAAGAGTGGAAAATTCCTCATTTTTCAACCAATTTGGCTGGCAGCAAACCATGCCATGCTATAAGGAGCTCGTGAAATTGCACGTGGGTTTCTAGACATTTCAGTCCTGGGGCTTCCTGAGAAGCAATAATGATGGACCTCAAGGGCTACTTACTATCGTGTGGAATAAGAACCTCTACTGATATACAGTTCAGGTTTTGTTGGTGGTAGATTTTTGTAGTCTCCTGATGTAACAATTTTACAGTCAAATATTAGTTATCAGAATCCAAATTCATTAATCTTTGAGAGATCACATTATTTTCTTTTTCATTATACCTTCCAGGGTTTTTAATGACAACTGCTTATTCAGGAGAGGCATTGACTATATATGGACGTGTTTCACATGATGATCAGGAATCATGGAAATTTAGGAAAGACTTGTCTATAAACTGTCAGTGCCAACTCCAAAAATCTGTAGGGGCAAGCTAAGCAATGACAGCTTGTATAAACCATTACTATTTCGTTTTTGGTTTATGTGTTGTTAAATGACTAAGTGGTTTGAACTGAGCCCATGTTTGACAGAGATGTAATTTGTGCATTTTTTAAACATCCATTAGTCCAGAATAGAGATGTAATTATTTTGCAGATATCTATCTGGATTTTATTGAGACATCAACTCTGTGCTATTAAACAAGAGATTCAAGACTTCTTTGGGGATCCATTTGGAGCCAGTTCTCATTGAGAACATGAGAGAAAAGTTAGAAGGTACCTTTTGAGCTAAATTCTGAAATAAGAATTTAAATAAGTCCAATGGAGAATATCAGCAATATTCACCAATATTTTGTGAAAATAGACTTTTGAGTTTTTCTTCAGATGGGGAAGTGCTGGATTGAAATTAGTTTATTAGTTCCAATAAAATTTAATAATGGGCAATTTAAATTACTAGGAATCAATTTTCAATAACTTCAAGTAAACTTACTTAAAAAATTAATTCCACATGAGATTAAACAAAAGAATCCATAAAGCAACATAATTAGAAAGGTGTTTTTCTATATTCTTGTCATCTTCTCTTTTATGTTGCTGGCAACTTTGTTTGTTTTAGCCTGAGGCTTTGTTTATTGATTGTGGCCAACAGAAGGACAAACATGAAAAAAAATGAGGAGGCAAACTAAACTCTGTCTGCATATGAAGGTCAAATTCCCATCATCTGATCTCAGGAACACAAATTTCCCATTATCTCTAAAATGAAATACCACTTAGGCTGAAATACTTGAAATCTATGAACGGATTTAAGAAATCTTCAAGTAACCTCTTTTGCTTATGAGAGGAAAAATAATGGCTGTGGAGTCGGGGGAAAAAAAAAAAAAAAATCTGAGAAAACCCAGTTCCCACTAGGTTTGATGCCAGGCCCTGAGCACACACCTCTCCCCGGGAGGGCCAGCTCCAGCCACACAGCGAGGGCGGCCCCATCCCGTGGGGACCGTGGGGCTGCTCCCCGTGCTGTGGGGAGGCTGCGGCCAGGCCAGACCCTGGCCCAGGGAGGCCCCTGTGCCTGGGGCGATGGCTCTGCTGCAAGGCAGTCCTGCCTGAGGCTGCCCACGGCTCCACTGATCCAGGTCCCAACCTGCAGGCCGATGTCCCGACCCAGCCTCAGCCCATCCCTGTCCCCAGGAGGCTGCCCCGATGCCCCCTGGCCTGCCCTCATGCTTAGCTTAAATACTATTTAAATCCTAAGTGTTTTGTCAGTTTCATTAGCATCCAATGGCAAGGACTGAACAGTGTCTATCACATAATTTGAAGACAACATAGGACTTTGAAACAAAGATGATAAATGAGTAGCAGCCCAAAAAGAAGAGTCATAGTTCTTTATCTTTTCTATAGAATCATATTAATTTCAGAAGGTCAGTGCGATTAAGAAATCAAACAATAAACTCAATCCAGTTCCGTCCAGCAAAAAGCAATGCAATTGTAAATACCAAATTTGACACAGAGGGAAAAGAGCATCCAAATGAAACACCATACTGATCCGCCCCAGAGCCCAGAAAAGGATGCCCATCTTGTGACTAGTCAAGTCAAAACTGGGTTTAACAGAGCTATGAGGATTTTATAGCAGCAGCAATAGCTCAGAAGTAAGACACTCCGAACTGCAATACTGAGAGAGGCCTGCAGTTTACTTTGTCAAGGATTTGTAAAGAAAATTCATTTTAACAAATAGATTTCAATAAATTTATAAGAAACTTCTATGTTACATACTCCTCCTATGTCTACAGGGTCTTGTTTTTCAGTGACAAGCCTATTTGGCCTAGATGTTTTCCCACTGAAGTTTGTGTGGGTTTTACAACTGGTATTAGCCTGATTTTGCACTGCATTTATACCAGTGGTAAAGTTTCATCAGATTTCAGTATAGGCCAAAGTTGAGGTGCTTTGTAAATCCTATTTATCTATAAACATTGAAGAGGATGAAACAGTCTGCAGTGAACCATATAGATGGAAGCTAATGTATATCTTTTTTGTTCTAGTGTCCAGCTGAAGTATGTAGCACAGGACAGTCCCTGGCAACATCTTCAGGTCGTTTCAGGGAAAGAAAGGTGCCAGTCGTGCAGTTCACGCTGAAACATCCTCAGTGCTGTCAGCCGCTTGTGGCTGCAGGATTTGGGGCTGGGCATGTCTTTAATTCCAGAGGTGTGAAATAATACCTTCAGTCAACTTCACGAGCATTTTTCTTCCAGAATTTAGCCTTCAAACCTACAAATCTCAGCAGCAAGTACCACACAAATCTTTGACATAGAATTGGGCAGCAGGTAGGACCTGCTGCTTTTAATTCTCTTTTAATCTTTGCTGAGCTGCTTTTCTTTAAATTGCTGCTACAACTACTTAATTCCCCTCCCCAGCATTACCAGTCATTGGGGTTTGTGGCGGGTTTTTTTAATTTAATTGTTTCTTCTTGCTTGAATGGTGGAAGATAATAGCTACCCTGTGGCTAGCTGGAACGGCTTCCCCAAAATGGATCAGATCACAGCTTCTGAACAGGTCTTATTTCTTTAAACTGCTTTGCAGTAGTCTTACAGAAAGCTGAAAGTCTTCCAAGTCAGGATTAATGTGCCATGGCTGTGGAGTGAGCAGAGGGCAGGTATTAATAACTCAGCATGAGCATAGTCGTAGATTGAAGTACTTTGGATTCCTATCTTCAGAGTACTGTCTAAGAAGGTTTCAGGTACAGGAGAACCAAGAGAAGGCATTGGGGAACAGAAACCAAAGAGCTGTAGCACTCTGGATGAAATTCTTTAACTGAACTTCTGGATCCAAAGGCCAGAACTGCCTTTGCTTAGTGCCTCACTAATCCTGAAAGCACCAAAGCTTGCTGGGTGTCCCTCACAACTTTAAGGATCCTGAACGGTCACTCCATGTCAGCACACTCCAAACTAGGTTTCTGGGCTCTGAACTCCTGCCTAATAAAAATCATTAGCCAAAAACTAGGGTCTTCTGGGACCCCTAATTGGTTTAGGTCCCTCACAAAATCTAGTCATCACTGCTTTCTCTTCAAAATGCATTCATAGCACTTACAGCAGCCTAATGGCCAGTGCACTCAGTAGGGAAAAGGGAGCCTTGAATTTTAGATCCTTGTTAGCCTAAGGATTTCCAAACCTTCAAATCCATATTTTCAGAGAAGAGTGCTACTGTTGGCTACTTGTGATGCTTTTGGGTTTTCTTGATTCTTTACATTACTCAAAAATATTTTTTTTCCTCTTCCCAAAAAAATGAGATCATAATTATCTTATGCTTTGCTCAGCCAGTGGGTTTGGTTGGTTAATTGGTTTTGTTTTCCTTTTTTTTCTTTTTGTTTGGTTGGTTTTGTTCTTGTGGAAGTGAAAGCAGGATTAACAAAATGTGGAAGAACAGGGAAAATACTAGAGAATTTGCTACAAAAGGCAATTAGTATCAGGAGCTATGAGTTATGTAGGAAGAGTGGTTTCTAAATAATGCAAATCTCTACAGTTCAGGAAAGAAAAGAAAGGGAAAAAAGATAAAATGGAAAACATAAGCAAAAGAAAACAAATCTTGCAGTGGAAGTTATTTTAGTCTTGTTTCTATAAATGCTATCCTAATATTTTTTTTCACAGTATTAATTGCAGCACTGGCAGAAGTTAGAACTTAATAACACAGTAAAAGGGGAGATGAACTATGAGAGGAAACAGTCTTTAAGCACACCACTATATAGAACCTATAAACTCTGAATAACACAGATTTGTGACCTGTTACAGCTCACATATGATGGCATCTCAACTACTGCAAAAGCATCTTGGCAACACTAAAGGTAAACCTTGGCTGATAAAAGCAGGGAACAAAAAGTTCAAGTTCATCTTTAAAGAACTATCACAATCACAAGCATGTTTAAACATGAAGCCTGAGCTCAATGAAGAATTTCAGATGCCTAAAGTGGCATTTCAGTAGAATCAGATTTTGTTGTTCAAACCCTTCAGACTGGAAGGCTGAGCATGCAGGTGTTTTTCACCAGCAGATTCTAGTGCAGCGTCTACCCTGCTTCAAATCTGACACTGAACGGAGAAACAAATCATGGGTTACAGAAAAAAAATGCCTTTGGGAACTAAGTCCAGGCTCACAGTGTTAGCCTCTCAGGAGTGCCTAGACCCACACTAGAATCAGACTCCCTGTGTCTGTTCTTCCCTTGGCCCCATGGCTCACATCCCTGGATCCCAGGCTTAGCTCCATGAGGAGCTGTCGGAAGCATTCCCACTCCAACATCCCACAGTGCTGTCATGAGGGCATTTTCTCAGAGGTGGAAGAGTGAGTGGAAACCGTAGACTGGGGAAAGTTTAAGGTGCTAGTGAGTGCTTTACCCACTAACGTTTAGTGCAAAAACACATGTAGTACCTCTTCTCCCAGGAGTTGCACAGACTGTAGATAGCTGTCTGCCTAAACCTGGATTATGATGGAAATATAGCCTGGAGATATGTGCTCATCCTCCTAGGGCAAGCATTTTGGAGCATGTTTGAAGAGCTAAAGCTAGATACCCAAAGGACTTTCAGGCTAAGTAGGTAAGTGCCTACAGGACTAGGCCGTATTTGAAAGCTGCAGGTCTAGGGTGCTGTCTAGGAGAAATGCACACAGCTTTGATTTAGGTGTCTATGTCTCAAATTAGATGGGATTTTGGCAGCCTGGTTCCTATCCAGAGTGAATGTAAAAAAATGTTTTTGCCACCTGTTGATGTGAAAAATTTTGTCAATACACGCTTTCTACAATAGATTAAAACTAAATTATTTCCTGCATTTATAGCTAAGCCTAAGGTGATAAACAAGAATAGATAGGTAAATGATAAATAAATGCAATGCAGATCCTTAATAGTCCTTGATCTTCTGTGGCCAAAGGACTATAAGGTCAGGAACAGTTGCAGGTATGAGTAAATGAGGAGCCAGGAGACTCACAATTGCATCACAAGATCTGGACTTGTCCTGGCATGCCACATAGGTCAAGCCTTGTAATTCCTTCTGAGATATCTGTGTCTGTATGCGCTTATAGAATTATTCTGTATCTCTCTAACCTAAATTACATTTCTAAGGCTTCCCAAAGCACCCTATAAATTTCTTCATATTTTAGAATCTGTCTAAATGCTACTGCTGGTTAAATGTAATGCATTTATCCTCTGAGTAAACATACAGTAGCTCTGAAAACAACAATTTATATTAAGAGGTAAATACATGGACATAATGAGCAGGGAAGGAAGAAGTAGCTATTAGAACTAAACCTGTCTTCTCCCCAGACATCTTTGCAGGAAATATTAAAGCTATTATTTCCAGTCTTCAAGATTTAGACTCCATCTGACACGAACATGGAATTTTCATTAATGTTAATGGAACTTATGCAGATGCGTCAAGTGAAAAATAGCCAGTGAGTAATTGTATTGGGTCTAGCTGAGATGGAGTTAATTTTCCCCGTAGCAGCCCTCATAGTGCTGTGCAGGGTACAACAGGTGGCCCCACACAGAGGTGGCTCAGCAAAGCCAATATTTAAACATGGATCTTCCATCTTCCCCCAAATTACAATATCCTAATCAATTATGGGAAATGCTAGGAACACGATCTGTAAAGATGTAAAAGGACCCAAATAGTTGGACAACTCATCAGTTGTTTGGTCTGTCCCTTAACACACATGTTTCCAACTGTCCCCCAAAAGAAAAAAATCTCCAACTTTGAGTGTATATGTTGCACTGTTTCTTTAAAAAGAAAGCATCTATAAGATGTTATTTCTCCCTTTCCCAATAAGAAAATTCATTCCTCTGTATGAGAATTAATTTTTTTATAAATATCCACTAATTTTCTTGACGTCTCTCTCTATATATAGTTTACATATATATACAGTGGATTTTTATCTGTCAAACCAAATTTAACATTTTTAGCTGTCTGAAAAGCTGAATTGGCAAATGCTCAACACAAGCAAGCTTTTTTTGAGTTTGGTGTCTTAAGTACTAAATAAGCCCAATTTTTGAGGCTGGATAGATTCTTTCTGAGATACTAGTAATTCAAAGGCCTCAAGATTCCTCTGCACGCTTTCAAAGGGAAGCCAAATGACAAATTATGTATAAAAGGAACTATTCTGTATTCTAGGTGCTCTTTATAGCAGTAAAAATATCTACATCTACCAACTCAGTATTTTTATTTGTAAATTAATTCTGCACTTAACCACATTCCCAAATGGGAAGAATGGAACCAAAACCAATCCTGTTTCTATGAACTAGACATATTTTTTTTCTTTCTGTTTCTTGTTCCAACTTCTCTGAAATGCTCCTGTGTTTATTAACATTGCCTCTTTAGGCTGCAAAGTTATAATACAGAACTGAGTAGCCTGGAAGAAAGTGATGTTTTTCAGAGGAAGGCGAATAAGGAACTGTAAAAACTGGGTCTTTATGCCTGAGTCAGATAAGGCCTTAAACTCTAAACCAATTAGTAATTAAACTGGTAAAGCCCCAAACCTGTGTCCTGGCTCTCCTAACCTTGTGTTTCAAAACCCACTGCTCCCCTAGGGTTAATAACCTACCTGCATAGTGAGACAAGTGTGGGCTAGTTTAATTCAGGTAACTTCATTTTCCCTGTTTTCTACATTAATCTTTCCAGAGCTATTCAGTCCACAGTTAAGCTATGGATTAAGCCTACAATGTGTTTGGCAGAGATGACGGTGTAAGATACTCCATATCCCTCTCTCCCTCCTGGCTGCTCATTCCCACCCTGTGCCTGGGACAGGCTTTAAAAGAAAGTCTTGAAAAACATGTTAGAAAAAAAAAACAAAATTTGTTCCTGGTCTGATTGACAGAGCAGGCATACACATGCTGGTGCTGACACACCGGGCAGTCACAGCAAGGAGGGAAGGGCAGCAGAAGGGAGCCCAGTAAGGCCTGTTGCAGCGAACCATTTGTTCTGTAAACAGGGGCCTGATTTCCCATTTCACAGGTGCTCATCCAGCCTTTCATAAATTGGCAAGTGACGGCGCAAAAACTAAAAAAAGAAAAAGCGTTTGTAGATGTTGAAATGATCTTTTAGCAGGTAACAGGCAGATGGACTCTGCCCACCACTGGTAGTGAGGGTGAGTATGTTAGCAATTGCTAAGAACAGCTGGCTGGAAAGCTCTGTAGTTCTCCACTCCTTTCCTGCTCTACGCCACCACAGGCTGCATGATCGCCGGTACATTAACACAGCAATTAGCTGAGGAACAGCAGCTGGCTAACATCAGTTATTTTGAAACACTAATAGTTTCATCGGGTAAATGATTAGCAGCATTCACAATAAACTGCAATTTCTCTTTTTTTGCATCTAAGTTACAAATGCTGTCTCGGATAATGCATGCCTGAATCACCTATTTTGGCAAGTCAGGGCTCTGACCCACATTGCAGAAGTAATGTGGAGTATTTTCCCCAAATGTCAATCATATAGTCTCGACATTTCCTTCTTGTTTTTTATAATACACTTCGTGGCTTCACTTTGCGCACCATTATACCAGTCACTTCAGCGTTCTATTTTCAAGCCTGTGTTTTCAAGAATAGCAAAAAATATGACTCAATTGCTTTATATTACAGGTAATAATTAAAAAGGACATCTAAGTAGCTCCATGGAATGTCTCTTCTGATGTTAGTGTTCAAAAGTTGTGTGATCTGTTATTTTTGTGTGGACACATGCTGTGTTACGGGAAGGTTATAAGGCAATATGGGTGATAATACTTGGAGCTTGTGATTCACAGAATTTGAATCATTGAAGCTACATAAATACCAGGTAATATTGAGAGAATTTCTGAAAATCCCTTAACTTTTTGTGTCCTCTTATGGCCATGAGGCTGTAAGTCTTCATGTTATCTCAAATATCATCAGACACATGACATCTAGGGCAGCGGGAGAGCTATGGCAGTGCAAATAAAAAGCCTCATGTTATTGAAAACACTTTTCCTATATTCTGCAAAATCTGTAAACGCAACCATAAATAACTGCTCTCCATATCTGGCCAAGTCCTAATGCCCTCTCATTGTTGAGTGGGATCCTTCTGAGCCCTAAAAAAGAAGTTTAACTTAAGCAAGCCTTGTTGGTTCTTCAATTATAATGGAGAGAGACAAGAACTTCCAAAAGGTATCTGATCTCACATGTTTTAGACACCTAAGTTAGGATGAGATTAATCACTCCACAGAAATGCGTTTTTATCATCAGGGACTATGGAGGAGCCTAGGCAGCTGGCTTAGACTAGACCCCTCAGGTTTAGAAAGCTGTATTTAGGTGGAACAAGTCTCACCCTTTAAACTGGTTTTCAAAGATGACTTTTCGTTTAGGGAATTTTTTTTCTTTAATAGTTTTTCAGTAGAATCATAGAATAACTTAGATTGGAAGAGACCTCCAGAGTTCATCTAGCACAAATCCCTGCTCAAAGCAGGTCCAATCAGATCAGGTTGCTCAAGGCTGTGTCCAGCTAATCTTGAACAACTCCAAGGATGGAGATCCCACAACCTCTCTGGGACACTGTTCCAGTACTTGGCAACCCTCTTGGTAAAATGTATCTATGTAATTGGAATTTCCCATGTTCCAACTTGTGTCCATTGCCTTCTATCCTATCACTATACACCTCCAAAAAGTCACGCTTCATCTCTGTATACTCCAATGAGTTGAAAACAGCAATGAGGTCTTTACCTTCTCCAGGCTGAAATAACCCAAGTCTCTCAGCCTCTCCTCATATATCTTGTGCTCCAGCTCCCTGACCATCTTGGTTATCTCTGTTGGACTCACTACTGTATGTCTGTGTCTTTTGTGTACTGGGGAGCCCAAAACTGGACACGGAACTCCAGATGTGTCTCACACGCTTCTGCTGCCACTAGAGAAGGTTATTATGGCAAAACTGATTAGGTCGTCAATGGAAGAAACAATTTACTTCATATCTTAGCAGTTTCTCAAATGCAAAGGAAATTGGGAGATCTATAGACTTATACCAAAGCAAGAAGAAAAAGAAGAGGGCACTATGTCAATATATTAAAAACAGAACATTTGCCACTGACAAAATTTAAATTGACATCTACAGAGGATGAAGTAAAGAGAACAGTTGATTCATTTGCTGTAATGAAGTAAATTTCATTATGGAGATTGGTCTCATCTTCATTTAGGCTGACTGATTGCATTTAATGTTAAACTGAAAGTGCTGACATGTTAATGCCTGACGTCTTTTATATGCAGAAATTGTGGTGAACATACCCTACATTAAGAAGCCAGAATCTGTGGAACGTGTCCTTGTACTGAGTGGCTCAACCATGTATCCATTAGAGGAAGAATCAAGCCATGTCCTCCAGTAATAAAAGAGCTATCAGCTTCATCATGGCAGACAGCTCCAAAGAAACAGAGCTGGAGAGAAGCAAGATTGGGAGGGCAAGTGCATTTGGGAGGGCAAGTGTATCCTCTCTAGCTCCACAACATCACGGGAAAGATTTCATGCCTCTGCTAATAACTTACTGGAAGAGAACAAAGACAGATGTGCAGACTGATAACTTAAAAATGTATAGGTCAAGACTAGAAACTTCAGGATTTATGTGGCTTTGCATGTTTAAAACTTCTGATTGGCAAGGTCAGGCCAAAGGTTGACAGCCAGCACATTATCTTGTCTCCAACAGTGAAAAGCAGCAAATTTTGAAGGAAAGACTATAAGCAACAGGATAAAGTAATCATTTCCTTCATATGACTTCCCAGCTAGGATAATCTCACTGAACAATATAACTCATGGAGAAAACAGTATATCTGAAACTAGAAGCTCTCCAGGGTTTAGACTATTTCCCTAGTCAGTCTGGGAAGGTGAGAACCTGTAACTTAGAGTAAAGGCACTCACATATTTCTGATGAAAGAAACATTTCCAGAAAACAACAATCCAGAGCTCTAAATGTTCTCTAGCTCTCTCCTCCCACACTACAGAATATATAAAGGGAAATGATAAACCCAAATAAAAAAGATTTCCATTTTGTACCCATGAACTTCAATAATCCATCTGAAAAAGAGAAGATTCAAGACCCCACACCTAATGTCCTTCTGCAATACCAAAGCAAAAAAGACAGACTTTGCCAAGGAAGACAAAAAAATCTCTTTGCTTCAGTGTTGATTGAAAGGAATAGGTAAAGAACAGTGATTGTAAAGGAAAATCATTAAGAGATTCCAAGCTCTATTCAATTCTCTCTGCTGTCTAGTATATTACTCACACACTAGAGAGCAAAGTTTATCTTCTTTGAGTGTGTGCTGGTTTTGGCTGTGATAGAGTTAATTTTTTTCATAGTAGGTGGTATGGGGCTATGTTTTGGATTTGTGCTGAAAACAGCATTGATAATACAGAGATGATTTCCTTATTGCTGAGCAGTGCTTACACAGAGTCAAGGCCTTTTCTGCTTCTCGCACCACCCCACCAGCGAGTAGGCTGGGGGTGCACAAGGAGCTGGGAGGGGACACAGCCGGGACAGCTGACCCCAACTGACCAAAGGGATATTCCAGACCATAGGATGTCATGCTCAGCATATAAAGCTCAGGGAAGAAGAAGGAAGGGGAGAACATTTGGAGTGATGGCATTTTGTCTTCCCAAGTAACCATTACACGTGATGGAGCCCTGCTTTCCTGGAGATGGCTGAACACCTGCCCACCAGTGGGAAGTAGTGAACGAATTCCTTGTTTTGCTTTGCTTGTGCACACAGCTTTTGCTTTACCTATTAAACTGTCTTTATCTCAACCCATGAGTTTTCTCACTTTTACTCTTCCAATTCTCTCCCCCATCCCACCAGGGGGAGTGAGCAAGCGGCTGTGTGGGGCTTAGTTGCTGGCTGGGGTTAAACCATGACAGAGTGAAATGTCCAGACTCAGGCCATACTCTTCCTTCACTGGAACTCTTATAAAAAAATCTTTCCATCTAAGTGTTTTAAACTTAGAATGGAAGCAGTAGCCACTTGATTATGAGACAAAATTGAATTAGCTGTGTCTTACCATCTTAACATTTTTCTCCTGCAAACTGTTTGTAAAGAAATTAAATCAGTCAATGGGACCTCTGGTATTGCTCACTCTCACAAACTTAACACTGAAAAGGTAATTAGGTCTATAGAAAGTCCTTACAGTAATTTAAAATTTAAATTATGTGATATTACAGAAAAGTAGATCTGCATTTACAGAATTATAGTGTTTCCAAGTTGTTTTCATTGTTCTTAGTATTGTGGCATAAAAATATGATTCTGCTCCAAAAAAAATACAAAATATTCACTGTTTTGACCACTTGTGAATTTATTTAACGTTACTATTTCATGTTGCATTATATTTAGGCAATTTGAATACTATCTGAAATATGGGCAATCAAATGCAATGTTGGCAGGTCCTAGCCCATGTAACATTGCACTCACTGCACTCTGGACTGCTTGTAATTTTTGCAGTATTAAGTGTCTATTTGTAAGAACTGACTGCCAGAGTTGTCCATCAGACGAAGGAGGGAAATACGATCAGAGGATGCAAATTTGATGGGATGCAAACCATGGGATGCCAACTGGCTGAGCAACTTCTTTTCAGGGACTCATGGCGACCTTGTAATTTCCATCACTAGAAAGTCACTGGTTATTTTGAAACATTTAACTTTTCAATTAAATTTCATTTTGGCCTTCACCTCTTTCTTGTTACGGTTGTATATGAGAATTTCCTTTTCTTTCCCCAGTGTAACTTTTCATTGTGTGCTGAATTACATGTGGGTTTATATCCTCTTCTCAACCCTGTCATTTGTGAGGTGTGAAGAAAGGCTAAGCAAAACAGGTCTGTCTAACATGGCAGGTTCAATGTTCAGTGAGTGAACAGTATTTGCCAAGATTTAAGTCATAAAACCTAGATTCATCCTTTCAGCACAAAGTCTCTGACATACCTGCAGAGGTCACTAATGTGAGACCCTGCTGTGTCAATTCAGAGTGAAGAGATTATTGTGACAGCAGATTTAGCTTGTTCTGAATATGTAACTGAAATCTTACATCCTCCTGTGGTTATGTGTGAGTCTGATCAACAATGTAGACTCCAAAGAACTTGCCTGACAGCCAGGGTTGCTAAAAAATGTAATCCTGATGAATTCAGTCTGCTTTTTTAAGGATATTCTCTGGAGCCAGCTCTACTTAGTCCTTGTTTAAAGCAATCATTTCAGTAAGTTACAGTCAGCTTCTTCACACACAATAACCCGTTGCAGTCATGTCTCAAGTTTAGACTTCTATTACCACAACATTTTGTGTACATAGCTGCTTCTGGTTTAAATGATCTGTCCCTGCCTTAAATATTTCACGTAACTCTTCCTCTCTCCAAATCTAGCCTCTTATTAAATCAAATTCCTGCTACATTGTGCTAGTATCAGTGCAGTTTCTCTGCTCCTGCCAAAAATCCCCTTCCCTCTATGCAACATGAAACTTGCTTCTCCCACTGACTCTTCCTTAGTTATTTCACTGGAAGTTTTAATTCTTGAACACTATTAGAGAAGCAATAAAAATCTTTTTAAATCCCCTAAACTGCCTGAAAATGCATGTGCTACACAGTGACATAATCCTACTGCCATAACCCCTCATCTTCCATTCTTCACCAGATTCTCTCTCACTGTCATTTCACATCTAAAATGATGCTGCAAGTTTTTAGGAATGGAAACTTTGTTCTTTATCCATTTTTTGCAAACAGTAACTATAATAGAAATAAGGCAAGTGTGGGACTTGTCTGTCTAGCAATGCTCGATTCCTGGAGACAACCTCTGGCCTTTCTTCTGAGTTCATATTTGCAACATGCGAGTAGTAAGTCGCATTAGTAAGTAGTAATAGTGCGCTATTTCTCTGTAGAAGATGCATCTCTGGCACTTTGGAGGTGACACATCCTGTCAGTCTTACGATCACCCTCTCTGCCGTCACATTCATTCCCTTCTATCTACCAGCAAAACTTTGTAATATGAAGGGATTTTCAGAGTGGTCATGTGGAGTACAGTAAACATACATACAGGGCCATCCAACTACGTGCCTGATCCTAATTTGAGGCACAGCAGACCAAAGTATATGCCATCTCAGAAGCTCACTCAATCCCAGAGCTTAGTATTTCTCCCAGACGTGCTGAATTCCCTCTTGCCTGTTAGCGCACTCAGAGTTTTCCCCCTTCAGCTCACCCAGAAGGTGTTGCTGTTCAGAAGAACTTTTAATAGCAGTTTAAGCAGTTTTTCCCTCCTTGCAGAGGTAAGTGAAGCTTAATGCACATGCCCTGACATTCCTAGTCCCCTCAGCAGTCTGCTAGAGCTGAGAGGCAATGGAAGAAGTTTTGCCTTGAATGTCTGCAGATCTCACATCCGAGCAGCAAATTCAGTGCTAGGATCATAGTCCAACTTCCCTGATTCCAATTTGGTCAACTTTCAATTGCTTTAATGTGCTTAAGGTACTGCTGCCCAGCATGTGAAATCAGGACTAACCTATCATTTCTATGTAGATGTGCTCAGCATCTTAGGCTTTGTTGAAAGCCTGTTTGGAGACTGGCTTATTTTCAGGATTTCTTACATTAAATATTAGGAAACTCACTGATGGGAACCCAGGGCACCATGACCACATTAGGAGAAAAGTGGAGCATGGCCAGACATCTTTATTCCTTTTCTCCCACTTCAAAACTTTTGCCCGCTTCTGGAGAGAAGGACTGCATGAGCTTCAGGGAAAGAAAAAAAGAAAACCTAGCAGGAAAATAAAAACCAGAAAGTGGCATTGAAATAAATTCTGATTTATATTTCCTTTATGACACATTTGGGGGGGATTTATATTTCCTTTATGGGATGAAGGAGAAGAAAGAGTGGTGTATTGCATGAAGTTAATATAAGCACGCTCATAACTGTGGACCTGACTCTGCTTTATTTGTGAGTCAAAATGTTCATACACATACAGCAGTGACCTGGGGAACATCAGGCTGGATCTAAGGTTCACATGGAATCAGTGAGGCAATAGAAATATCATTTAGCCAGCCTTAACTGAACCATTTTCTGCATGAGAAAAGAAGGTTTACAGAGCCAATGCAGCATATGTGAGCTATAATTAGTTCCTCAACTGTTGGGCAGGTTTTTGAGAGAATTGCTACAATCTATAGTGCAATAGAGTACAGAGCATAATGTAATCACAGATTATTCTTTAATTTACACAGTTCGCAGTGAGTATCAGGGCAAACAAGTTGAACATCTGGTAGCAGAGACATCTACCAATGAACACAGAGCTGTACTTTAACTCATGCAGCTGTCCTAGCTAGCCAGATTAAAAGCTTTTGTTACTCTTGATGTCTGCAACATATGTGTAAGAGTCTGTGGGAAAAAATTAAGTCTCATATCATTTGCAAGCTCTTTTTGTGAAGGAAACTCTCCCTCTCATAAAATATGTATTCATTCAGGCTAAAAATACAGATTTAAGTCATGTTCACATGACCTATGTACTAAGAATGTGCCTATGACGTCAGAATAGTAAATGTACTAGAAGGACTGACAAAACAGTGATACCTGACTCTGCATTGACGAAAGGTTTTTGTTCCCTTCTGAGCTTTTTTAGTATTTTTCCCAAGGAATCGAAGCATCATATATTTCTTTCTATTCCTTGAAAATGTAATGTATTTCAACTTGATCCAGGGTATGTGCTTCCTGCCACCCCACTAAAAGTTAATGACCTTGCACAGTGTGTGTGTCAGCAAATAATTTGGAGGACAAATATAGTATGATTTATGTGCGTTGGACCCTTGCACTGGTTTTGCACAGGAAGACAAGATGACAGAGTAATCATGAGAATGTTTCTTCTTCCCCAGGCAGTGGAGGAATGCGTAACATAGTCCTGAATATACTGACCAGAGGAAATTGAGTTGTTGTGTCTGCCACCGTGATCTGGGACCTCTTGGTAGAACCAAATAGTACAGAACACGTTTTATCCCGCCCATTGCCTAGTGTAATGATTTTTCAGGGACGCGTGGTTGGACATCTGGGAAACCCATTCCCGATATACTTCAAAACTGCTCTAATTTTGTCTGTTTAAATTTTGAACAAGAGACATGAACAAACCAATATTAGAAGTCTGGCATTTTCAGCTTTCAGCTCCCTACCAATATGGGGTTCCTTCTAACTGCAGGATATTGTGTCCAGCCTGGCTTTAAATGAGACACTTCATTGCGCTGTAGACATTTGACTAGAGTGTCCTCATTACATTGTTCTTATTTGTGATTGAAATGATTCCTTTTTATAGAGTTAGCAGCCTCCAAAAATTGTCTCCTATCCTGAACCACCTTACTACTGATATATTGTTTGTGCTGCAGTATGCATCAGTGGCTCCAAATCATTAGTCAGGATCCTATAGTCGTAGGAATTATATAGACTCATAAAGGCAAAAATGGGTCCTCAAGTTTGAATTCTAAATCTAGGAAAGCTATAAGTAGTAACATACATAGTTACAGGGACTGTCAGGCAAAACATGTGTGATGATTGATTGATAAGATTTTAAAAAAATCTTAACAAAGAGCCAGTCAGACACCTGTCAGCATGCAAACACTCCACACTTCTCCTAAGACATGCCTTACTGATATGGGCTCTTATGTCATTCAGACACTACATTGATTTCCAGGCAAGATGGGGTCTTCAGTAATCAAGCTTTACCTGTGAAATTCAAAATGCATGAAATTTTACTTGGGACTGGGGTAGTAATGGCCTTGATTAATAAATGCCCCTCTTGTGTTTATGGCAGTGTGATTACATATTAAAAAAATGGAAAATTACTTTTGTGGGCTACCATTGCTGTGTTAAATATCCTTCAAAATCGGTATGAATTTGTGCTTAGTACGTGCCATTCTGAACTGCATGATACTTATGTTCCTGGGAAGAGGATTTTAATATCAACAAACAGGGAAGTTGTCACAAAGGCAAGACTCATGCAGCATGTAGCCTTATTTCAGGAAACTTAGTAACAGATGAGAGTTGCTGTATGTAGCTGAGTTGCTATTTGGGTACTAAGCTAAGGACAGTGTGTTTAATTAACAAAACCAATATTAATTTCCTGTTTCCTATTTACTAATAGGCAAGCTAAAGCAAAATGCAATTGCCAAGCATTCATATCATCCTGAAAAAAACACGTGGAAGTCAACCAGGCTCATGGATGCAAACAATACTGTGTACTTTAGTAGTGCCTATGAATTGTCCAGTCGGACCCATGGGCACTCTCTTCGAAGCATTTGGTAACCTGAATTCTCTGTGGACACAAGGATGATTATGCCAACAGCCAAAACTACACACAGTACTAGAACCGAGGCGGTTTTCCTTGCGAGGTTTTATCACCTCTCGGAGGGACAGCTAACCTTGTATTTATAGCACAGCTGAGAGCAGGATTCTAGGATACTATATTTGAAAACAGGCATTACGTGACCTTGTACTATGTTTCCTGCCAATTATGCTTCAAGGAATATTATACACTGCTGTGAAATATGCTCCAAAACAGAAAGAAAGTTAAGACTTTTGAATCAAGACTATTCATAACTAATTACTGTGCTGCTCTGGGTTTTAGGTCTTTCTTGGCTTTGTGCTATTTTCCTGTTTACCTGAGAATTCATAATGCTGTTTTACCATACATATCTTGATTCCCTGTAAGCATCATCATAAACATTTTTGTATCTTGTTACCTGTACTTAGCAGTCAGTTCCTCATTGTAATTTAAACCAGAATTACAGAAGATCACTTTGATTTGAACCACTTATCTGAAACTTTTAATCCTTAACTCTGCCACTCACTAATAGTGTTGATCTTTACCAGGTTCAAGAATCTACCTAAATTAGTACAGAAAATTCTGGAAACAGAGAAAAAAGTAGGTAATTCTGAGGTAACCCAAATAAATTGCTCTATCAAGTTTCTTCTCAAATTAAAAAACAAACATAAGAAATTATAAGCCAAATCTACAGAATCTGAAAGGTAGAAAAAATATTAAGAAGCAAAATGATGGTAACAAAACTAAAACAGTCTAAACAGTCTAATTCTAAACAGTCATTCTATTCAGTTTGATAGTGTCAGTTCCATCCTTTTTCTTTTCCTGTTTGACAGCCTATTCTGCGTTAATAGTCTTTGGGACAGACTGCATAAGTGTAAAGATGGGAATGAGGGAGAGAAGATGCAATGCGAGAGACTGGGATGTATGGAGATGCTCTTGGATGATGCAAGCTTCTTCTTCAAGTGAATGGATAAAATGCAAGGAAGAAAGTATTACAAATTAACTCAGAAACTATGGACAAAGTGGGACTCATAGATGAGTCTAAACTTAAAATAGGTGTGTGGATGAGAAGGAAGGCTACACTAGTGGTCAGATTTGGGAATGTGAATGATACTGCTTTATAAACATAACGACGCACAGAAGACTCTCCATAAAGACAGTCTCAGTCTCCCCAGGCATAGGGGAACAGAGAATGTTTTCAGCAGCATATACTTCACAGTGTACAAACTGATGTCTTGAATTAGTAGAGTAATTTATTAAGTTTAGTTCTGATTCATAATCAAGTATATCAGTGGAAGTAAGAGATATCCAGCTAGAAATGTCTGAAACAGAACACTAACCATTCCTCATGCAGTAGATCAATGGAAACAAGCACTATATAACTGTTCCTCTATAAAATCACGTGCAAGTGTTCATGTATGTTAATATGTATGTATGTGACCAGGACAAGCAGAGTTTTAAGCGTAACTTTGTATCATATGTCGGAACAAAGAAGAAAAAGTTTTGCAGATTGAAAAAGCTGCTTGAGAACCTTCAGTATAAGCAAAGTTATACTTCTTTTGAGTAACATCGTTATTTTAATTCTGCTTATTAGTTGACATAATGATCACAGTTTTTAATCTCAGAAAATTCACCCGTATTGGGAAGTCTATTTAGTATCTTACTGGATGACACCTGGGAACCAAATCCCAGCAAAGTGTAGTCCAACATTAATGTATTGGCTGAACTGCTGGGTTGAAGAATTTGTTGTGGATGAAGAACACTGCTGAATAAACGTTTAGCACTGTGTTTACACATATGACATATATCTTATTACCTGCAGAACAATTTCATGATAATAGCTCAAAAGAAAAAAATGATGAGTCAGCATGCTGTGAATGCAAATTTCAGATTTAAAACTTCAGGTTTTCACAGGAGGTACTTCTCACAATTTACCATAATCTGCCTATTTGGTTTAAGCTAAGAGTGCTGAATGCTTGAAGTAATACATGCAGTCATAAACAGTGAATCACTAGCGTAAGTCAAACCCCTGACATTTCAGACATTTGTAGCTGGATATCTCTTATGCTCATTACTTTTGACTAGAGTATTCACTGGCTTTCAAACAATCAACACGTCTCTCAGAATGTGTTGCTAGTGGTTACCAACTAAAATAGAGTTATATTTGTTCCATTAATTATTGTGGTTACCAGTTCTAATCAGGAACATGCTTGACCATTTCTTCTATAAAGCAAAGCTAAGTACTCTGGCAATTTCTGATCGCTCTGGCTGCAAGGTAGGTCAGGAGCACCATGAGAACAGCTCCTCAAGTTGCGTTTTGAACCTTCCCTTTCTTGTTTTGTCTAGTAAACAAGAAGCACAGAGGTAAGCAAAACAAGTCACAGAAAAGTACACGAGAGTTTTTTCAAGACTTAAAAAAGTTTCAGTCTCAGTTTGATGTGAAAGTTCGTGGGACTTTTACCCAAAACATTTCCACCCTATTAATAACCTTGGTTTAATATAGGCACAGAGCAAAGGCACTGTGAAAACTTCACCACATAAATCTGTTAATGCACTCCAGGTTTGAGTTGCATAATTGCTTTTCCACTTCTAGAACCTCTTCAGAAGCCAAACTGTATTTATGCAAAATTTAAAGTTTTCTATACATGCTTCAGGGCAGTGCTGGATAAGATATTTCCAAGCTAGCAATGAGAAAGCTAAGATACCAACTAGTTCTCCACCAGGTTAGTATTGTGGTGTTCACCAATTCACATGGGTGCAGTACTAGTGAGTTTTTCCACAACTTTGGGAGAAAGTGTCCATAGGAAGGTAGTTTTTCAAGCCTGGCCTTAGCTTTTGGAGCTGCAGATGGTGCTACTGAGCTAAGAACTCTTTTGAAAATCTAGCTCTTAATGGAAGAATCAAATTACTTGAGAAAAGTATCAGGCATCACCCATCGTGCAGCTGCCTCATGTCTGATGTCACTCCTGGTCTCAGTTTACCAGACACAGTCACTTAAAGACCATTGCACTGTCATACTTTGTAGTGGAAGTTGCTGGGTTTGGCAGCAGCAAAGAAGATGCTTGGTGTTTTCCAGCACCAGAGTATGCCTGTGAGGTACTTTGAGTTTTTGGCATCTTCTTCTGAATGGAGATGAAATGTTTTAAAATTTGTGAGAGGTTTTAACTCTTATGTTCCCAAATTAGTAACTTTTTACTCTTAAATGTTGTTTGTTCCAAGTGTTCAATTTTGTAAAAGGGTAAATAAGCTCATTAGCTTTCAGCTTTATTAAAATACAGTGAGATTCTCATTTATTTCAACATTTTTTTTTCAAAGATAAGTGCAAATTCACCCCCTTAGGCTTTTGTTCCAGCCCTCCTACCAACTAGGGGAATTAAAATAGGATTTCAGCTTGCATTCACAAATGTAGGCAGGTGATACTCCTGGGTGGGGACCAGGGCATCTATGGGACAGGGAGGGCAGCCAGAACAGGAGGAGTCCTCAGGCACCCACCAAGACCGGGGGTGGGGACAAGGGAGAGCCAAGGAGCAAAGTTTAGGGGTCAGCCACAAAATAGGAAGGGTGTGGTACTATTATTATGTAGTAATAATTCTGCTTTGGGCATGAACTGAATTGTAGGATGATCTGGTAATGGCTTTTTCAGTGATTAACTTTCTGGCTTAACTTTCTGACTACTGCTGGAAATGATAATGGAATTTTTTTTGCAGTGGTTACAGAGAAGTAAATGATAGTGCCAAAAAATGAGGGATGCATAATAAACTTAACATCTGTAAGGCTCTCAGTGACAGATGCTCAAAATGTATCTTCTGGGGAGATATGATTCCAGTGACCTTGACCCACAGTAGTCATCTCTTAGAGCTGTCCAGTAAAATGCTGTCGTTATTCACAGAAAAGAGACATGTCTGAAACACACTGTCATGACATACAAATAAAATTGTGTTACAAAGGGTCTCATACTGGGGGAAGGAAAGCAGAATTTGTTTTCATTCCCGGTAGGATCACATTTCATGATCTCAATTGGAAAATAACTGAGTATACAGCTAAGAAGATGAATCAAGCCCCTGATTCCAGCACATGCTGGAATACTATTAATCCTGGAATTAATCCTATGGGATAAATCACTCCAAATTAGTGTTAAATCATACTGTATTTGAATTTTGGTGAGAAAGGCTCAAGTATGCTTTATTTTTTATTGCTCTAAGTATTTTTCCTATAAACAAAAAGATATCGTTTTCATTTCATTTTGCATACTAACAATATTGATTTTCTATAAAAACTTTTAGAAATGAAAGAAGACAACACTTCTATAAATTTCTCTTGTTACCTCATGGCAAAAATATAATCAAGAAATGTGAGAAAGTTAAACAAACTACTCTTGATTTCGGGGATAAGGCATAAAAAAACCCCTCAAAACTCATAAATAATAGTTCTAACAATAGAGAAATTATCAGCCTTTTTCCTGGTATATTCCTAAAAATAGGCAGAACACTAGGAATATTAAATAAATAAAGGCCAGCAAAATATTCAAAAGCTTTAAAACAAACATTGGAACATAATAAAAGAAAATTAAAAATTGGAAGTGTGTTATAACAATCAAAGAATTATTTTAAATGCTGGTACATCACTAAATTCTAAATTCTGCCACTATTGTCATCTGGGCGTCCCAATTAAAAATAGCATCTTACTCAGCAGTTCAATATCATACAACCTCTGCAAGCAAGGTGAAGTACTTGTGAGGTCAGCCTAGATTAGTTTGCCTGTACGTAGCCTGTCCTTAGGTGCTGTAACCCTCACTCGGAGGTGTACCAACTGATTTCCTCCTCAGATTTGGATGGTTGGAAGGGGAGGTAGGTTAGCACCAGCCAGGCCAGCTATGCACCTCCCCTTCAGTGACCCACTAATGCTATGAGAAAGCTTAGCTGGCCACTCTGCCTTGTCTTCATGCTCATTTGTAATATGAAAGCTCATACAAAGATCACAGACCTCCACTGGAGCTGGGGGGCTCAGATCTATAACTGCAGAAAGGCTGCAGAGATATATCACATCATTGTTTTAAGACCTAACACATTGCAGTGGAAAGGAAACCTTTAGCTAACAGGAAAATGAAGGCCAGTGATGGCTGCTGCATTGGCAAGAAAAGTGTCAGCCCTCTTCCCTGTTACTGTTTGGAAGCTGTGGCATGGATACATAAAAGCTAGCTGTAGGCAGTTCATTCAGGCATCCACATTGCAAATTGATCTGATTTCCTACATGCTCTGTAGAAAAAGTGAGGCATCACCAAGTGGGCATACAAAGGAAGGCACCCCAGCTTTGAAATGTAAACTCTTTCCCTTGTTTTCTCCTAGAGAGCTCCATAAAGACTGTTGAGTCTTTATTGGCCCCTGAGCTCCCATCATGTTTACTTAATAAAAGATCATTGAGCCCCCATAAAGAACCTCTAGGGAAATCATAAAAAGAAAATTCCCAAGGACTGGGAATCTGTTCAGTACTAAAAGTTAGCTCCTTCCTACCACAGACCTTCATACCATTTGTTTCTACAGGGTAGGAGGATGCATTTGAAATGACAACTTCCCAGTGATGTGGCTGTTTATTTTGAGGCTGCACTAGAAAGCAGTCATATGAGAGGCTTGACAGAGGAAGAACCAAGGAGGTGGAAACAGTCTTCATATCCAAACCTACCTATTGCAGTGACATTTCTGAGGCAATAATTAGGAAAAGACGATGAAATTTCAGAGACAATCTTGTGTTTATTTGTCTAGTCCTTCACCTCAGGATTTAGATCCAGGAATCAGCCATAAGCTCATATGATCATAATTAAATATTATATTCCTCACATCTAATTCTACTTTCATGGGTGTGTCACACTAAAGCAGGAATAAACACTATTCACAGTATGGGGTTTTTTTAAATCTTATAAACTTTAAATAGGAAAATATCTTCAAATGAATGTGTTATAACTTCCAAGAAAGAACCTTTTAAAGAAGATAGCTATTGCAGGAGCAGATCAGAAATTATTTTCTGCAAAACAGAACAATTAGTGGAGTTACAAAACTGAGCCCTCTGCTTGAGTAATCAGTTCTGTCCATATTCTCTGGCTAACATCAATTCACAGAATGTAATGCAACAAGTCTTTGGAACACAGTTCCGTTTGCTCCAGTTTTTTGATTGTTTCATGGTTAAGAATAACAGAAAATAGATTCACTATAATTAACTGTTCTTCAGAAAGGAGAAAACATTCAGTATATTAGACATAAAAGCATTTAAACTGTTAGTTTCTCAATGACAACACTCATCCTGTTTCCTAAAGCAACTCAGTCTTTGTAAGAGACTCTAGGGAAAATCTGGACCTTTATATAGTGGTGCTGCTGCTCAAACACAGCAAGCATGAAAGATGCAACCAGAAATGTAAGATCTATGCAAGCAACTCTGCAAACACAGACTTTTTCTTCCCACATGAAGCTCATTAGAGCACACACTGAAATCTACTTGCCCAGTACCGATTTTACAACTAAAATGTAACTTAGTAAGAGACATGAAATTAATAGGATAGGCAGAAGAGGAAAGAAACACCACAATCTTTATCTCAAAGTATGTCACAGGTGGCCAAATTCTGGAATTTCTGGTTTGTGTGGCCGTTTACTTCTTCAACATTTCCTTTTGACAGAAATTGAAATAAAATGCCAAAACCTCCCATGAGGTGATATTTCTAGAAAAGTTCATTTCAGAAATATTGGATATTATCTGGACTTTCATTTCAATAAATCAAAAAGACTCTTCTCACTAAAGCTTTCCATGATAAATCATACTATAAAAGTCAACATGATAAAGGCAGAACAAAGCACTTCAACTTTATCACAACACCCCATTAAGAAGCTACTCACAGCAGCTATGAGAATCGACAGTTCCTGCAACAGCATGACTTAATCTGAACTTTGCTTTTCGACGAGAAAAGTTTTCAGAGGTCTTTAATACAATAATACACTCATATATCAAGATTCTCAAACATTCTCAGAAATTTCAAAGACTGATAAGACCTTTAAAAGTATTTTTAGAAGCATGTATTATTGTCCGCAGAAGAATAATTTGTCTTCCTCTGTTTGTGGTTAGTTTTCCTTGACGTTCATAATTTTTCTTTTTTTCTCAAAAAACACTGCATGACAGCAGCTGCTTTCCTCCAGTCCCACAGAGCCCCAGAGCACAGCACAGCTGGCAGACACCACAGTTCATGCAGCGGTTTCTGGGCTCCACTTCGAGATCCTATATGTCTTCTGGAACTTTTACTGAGACTGTCAAGGGACTCCTGGGAACCCTTTGAGGAACACCAGGGTGCCTGCTGCTGCCGGGAAAGGTCGACTGCAAGAGGCTGCGACCACCCGGAAACTCTCACAGCGGGAGGAGGCCAGAAGCCTGCACAGCATTGGGGTGATGAGGAAGAGAGTGGCTGGATCCTCTCTGAGACCTGCAGTCTCATGAGCTTCAACCCCAGCTGCACCGAGGGAGAGGCCAGCAGCACCTCTGCTTATCGGGCTGGGAAATGGAGACTCCCACAATGGGAGCTGGTGAGTTGGCCCATCAGCTCTGGCTAACCAGAGGCCAACTGGCTGGAAAGCAGCTTTGCAGAGAAGGCCCTGGAGGTCCTGGTGGAGAGCAAGTTGACCATGAGCCAACAATGGGCCCTGGCAGCAAAGAAGGCCACTGGCCTTCTGGGCTGCATCAGGCAGATCATTGCCAGCAGGTCAATGGAGGTGATCCTTCCCCTCTGCTCAGCACTGCTGAGACACATCTGGAGTGCCGTGTCCAGTGCTGGGCTCCCCGGTACAAGAGAGACATGGGCATACTGGAGTGAGTCTAGTGAAGGGCCATGAAGGTGATTAAGGGCTTCAAGCATCTGCCATACAAGGAGAGACTGAGAGAGCTGGCTCTGTTCAGCCTGGAGAGGCAAAGGCTCAGGGGGATCTTAGCAATGGATATAAATACCTGATGGTGGGAGTAAAGACGACAGAGCCAGACTCTTCCCAGTGGTGCCCAGTGGCAGGACAAGAAGTAATGGGCACAAATTGAAATACAAGAAATTCCATTTAAACATAAGAAAAAAAATATTTACTGTGAGGGTGGTCAGATACTGAAACAGGTTGCCCAGAGAGTCTCTGAAGACTCCCTTCTTGGAGATATTCAAAACCCAGCTGCACGTGGCCCTGGGCAACCTTCTCTGGCTGATCCTGCCCTGAGCAGGGTGGTTGAACTAGACAGTCTCCTGAGGTGCCTTCCAACTTCAGCCATTCTCTGTATCTGATAAAACTACTTTCAGGCTATAATCATGCCTTTGTCATTGCAATATTATTGCTTTGTGAGAAAGAAACCACATATGGTGTCAAATCCTTTCTCAGTGGACTTCCTTTACTTAGCTTTCTATCATTCATCTCCATATGAGTGCTGTCTCACTCTCTTTGTTATCTTCACCCTATTCACTAGCAGACAAAATATGCTTGATTTTTCTGAATTGTTGAATTTTAAATGAGATTAAAATAGAATCCAATTTGAATAAAATAGAAAAAACATTATAGTTTCATAAGAACATTTAAAGTTATTTGAGTAAATTCTAAGATCATTACATATTTCATTCCTTTCATGAAATTCATCTGATATCAACCTGTTTGTCCTGGTTTTTGTTTGGTTGGCATTTTCATGATTTTAAGAGAAGAGGAAATAGCTTGACTAATATCTGCTTAATTTCTGTAGTTTTTCTCTCCTTTTTTTCATTTCTTGTACATTACATACATTATGGGTCATTTATGTTAAAAAAAATCCTACATTTTAATGGTGGGATTAATATAATATCTGTATTTTTATTTAAGAGACTATTGGACATCCTGCTCCATGCTGGAGGTGAAGAAGTAATATCAAGCAGTGACACAGCTGTCACAGCAGAATGAAAGTCTAAAACAAGGTAAGAAACAACAGAAGAGAAAAAGACTCTTCACTGTCAGCAGGAAGGATGAAATAGAGGGCTTGTGTGACGCTTATTCCTCCCCAGCAGTGTGCTCACACTGCAAATTACAGCTTATCCTTTGATCTTTCAATTTAGACTTCTGCGGCCACTTTTCTGAATACACACTATAAATGTAATTTTAGGCACAAGAGGTGAGTTTCCTCCAGAACATGGGAATGGCTGTACTGGGTCTAACATCTAGGCACGGATCTTCACTCTGTTTGCTAGTCATCTTCCGCTGTTAAAAAAAGAACAGGATATTCATATACGATGCTTCACTCTAATACCCTCCTGATTCAGTTCTCATCTAAATTTAGACATTCACAACAAAGATGTCTACATCTGAGAAAATCACTTTGGGAACCCCATCATATAGAACATGCATTTGGTGAAATTTGCCTGACCTACTTTAAGCATCACTATCAGGATGAGATGAATCATGCTCTAAAAGTAGTTACTTCTCCTTTAACTGTAGAGGGAACCAAGCAAGATTAGCTCAGACATAAGTGTCTTTGTAAGAGGCAGATGAAGTTATCTGAGATTAACCTCATTCAAAATACTTGCAGTCAAACTTGGATTTGGGGTTTTAAAGTCAAGAGGTATGGGCTAGGGCTCAGACCTGTGCTGTGACCCACACCTGATGTAGCTGTACCCCAAGGGAGAAGAAATCTTGCAGTGCTGAGATGTGTTCAGGAAAGTGGGAATAGCAACAGCAAAGCAGTGACAAGAAACAGCAATAGAAGCAGTGTTCAGAGGCAGTAAAAGGAGCAGCAACAGGATAGCAGGCAAAACAAGTAGTAGTTTTTTAAATGAGATAGTGAGCTGACTAGGAGCTAGGCAATGAGCGCCTAATGCAACATAAACAGGGAAGAAGGGTTGTGGCTTTAACCATGTCAGTAAATCTCAGTTGGAGGAGTACTCATTTGAGGATCATTACCACCATTTCTTCAAGAATGCCAGTCCTTCCCACTTTTAACTCTATCAGCTGTTTTTCCAAGATGATATTATAACTCTGCTTTCCTTCCTTAAGGCCTTTAGAAACGTTATCTGTGTGTGAGTACTGTTCTTTCTGAAG
This sequence comes from Gymnogyps californianus, assembly GCF_018139145.2. NCBI lineage: Eukaryota > Metazoa > Chordata > Aves > Accipitriformes > Cathartidae > Gymnogyps > Gymnogyps californianus. Next base: position 14,875,144 of record NC_059471.1, read on the forward strand.
CACCCAGAAGATGCAGTTTAGTGTCTGGAATGGAGTATGAGCTGCAGTTGTTTTAACTTTTTTTAGTGGAAATCCTTTGAAACTGAACCTAGCCTTTTTTTACTATTTAAACACATGTGACAGGAGGGTTATGTCAGACTGAGATTGACTAGTGCTTCCAGCAAGGAAATTGTACAAAACAGCAGCTTGACTCTGCACAGCATCTTTCATGCAAAACAAAGCAGAAATACCTTCAAAGGTAAGAGAGAATGATAGAATGTTTTCTTTTAATGAAACCCAACAAAATCACAATAAAAAGCAAAACGAAACAAGGACAAAGCTAAAGAAAGAATTCTAAGAATCAAAAAAAATTAAGAAAAAGAAGAAACAAGAAGTCCTGGTAGGTTAGTTCAAAACAAGCAAAAAGCAAAAAATGCATCTAGACAGTCATAGCACCAATATTTCACTTTTATTTACTTAGCAAAATGAGACCACAGCCTCCAGACTTTCTTCTCAGATCGTATTTGAAATTCCAGCTGCCTTATGGAAAAACAGATTGGGCAAAAGAAAACTACTAAGGATAAAACACAACTTGGTTATCTCAAGAAAATATAGTGTTGCCAACCTCCTGTGACACCATAAAGGTGGTTCTTATTTAAGCTTGATGGGCATAAACTTAGCATATGAATAGAATATTTAGAACAAAACATAACTTTAAAGCCATTCTCATGAGTAAGGTCCTGTCTCATCATTGTTCAATATTTGGGACTGGAAATATTGGTAATCACAAGTCACAAAATGGCTGTAGATCAAACTTTCTTCTGTTAACTGAGGCTTTTCCAATCACTCTTCCCACTGTTCTGCTTTCCGGGCTTAGACCTTTCTTTCTGCTGGTCTTAGGGAAAAAACACTTTTGCACGTTAGATGCTTTGTTATTTGCCAAAAAGATAACTGCATTTTTCCTTCCAGCAGTTCTCATCCCACAATCATCCCTTCTGCTGTCAAACTAGTTTACTCTACAATGACTCTTGAGGTTACTTTTCACTCATGAAAGAAAAAAATTTTGAGACTTGTTTCCCAGCTTTCATGCTTCTGAAACTGGTTACTACCATGTCTCTACCGATTTCCCTGTGCAGTAGAGCATCAGTGGTCCTGCCACCGAAGGACCACCTAGGGTTTACCTTTGATATTGCTTCTACTAAGCCTAGCTGTAAAGGTTTTGGGGTTTAATGATGCAGAATCAGGCTCTTGATCTTGTTTGCAATTCAGAATTAAATTCCCCATGCAAAATCACACTGGAATGCAAAGTGCTAGCAGAGTGCAGCCTGCCACGGTACTTCTTGAGTAATGAATCTCAGATGGAAAAAAAAAGGATTTGTGCATAATTTTTGTGCTGTAAGTGTAGAAGAGTCTTGATTTTGGAAAATGAAATATTGCACATAGGTTCCATTACCATTTTTAGAATCAAAACCACTTCAAAGACCATCAAGTTCATCTGCAATAGTAATATTTATTGTGGGTTTTCAAAAGAGGCCATGAACAAGTGCTCTGAACTTTAAAAGCAATCATGACAAATCATTTAAAGCAGAGATGCCAAGTGGTTTGACATCCAGGCCACACGGCGTTTACAAATAGAGACTGTGAGCCATAGTGGAATTGCTCCCTTGGGTTATATGGTCATTGTTTCCACGACCTACTGTGATCCTCTGTTCAACTGTACTGTACATTTCCTTTCTATGTGAAACACTACTATTTCCAGTTCATAGAATGATTTAAAAAGTCACTATCAAAGCATGTTCTAAAATTCACAGGCTTAGTCAAACTCTCTTGAAATTTTCTGTGGCCTATGGCATGAGGTTAATGATCCTGAAATTCAGTCATTTGAACAAATTGCTTCCAAAGAACATGCTCCCAAAGCAGGCCAGTATAAGTTCAACAAGTTCTCCTGACTTTTTTACCTTTACATGGAGCTTGAAAAATGGCCCAGATCAACAGTGCTCCATATTTTTCAGGGAATAAAATGTACAATAACTGTTAACCAGAATCTAACATTTTCTTAACAAAGGCCACACTTGTATTTGGAAGAACTGTACCAAACAGGCCTGATACTTGTCCAGTTTCAAACCTAGAGTTTCCTCCAGAGGAATACTTGTACATTTTACAGTCCCTCCCCCTCCCATGAGTACTTTTAACCCATGCACTTAAGAGGCCATGGAGCAGAGCACTCTGCCCTAAAGCCACCTAAATATCATTTTAGCATATTCAACAGAAGTCGGTATTGAAATAAAGCAAATCCCCTCCCCCAGGCTGTACACAGATTTCTACCCTTTAACACCAAATATGGGAGGAAGGGCAGGGAGGACTGGTAAGACATCTCATCTTGAAGGACTCTCACCACCAGTTACCTCCTATCTAAAGCCTGGGACACAGGAAAGATTCATCCAGTTTCATAAATGAGTTCATCAATTGAGCCACAGTCATGAGTCATGTTTATATCCTCAGTTTTGGGAAAACAAGATAATACATATTGATGAAGCAGATTGTAGCTACTCCACGTTATCTCACACTTGCAAGGAGGTAAAACCATGCATGCAGTCAGATAACACTACTCCATGACGCACAGTGACATGTTAAATAACAAAACCCATGAGACACATCTAAGGCAATCTTCTCCAAGCTACCACTCTCTATTTTCTGCAGCCACCGGGGAAAATTCAATGCAACCACACCACATACAGATTATTCCCAATGACTCCAGTGGCTCTGTAACTCAAGGGGTTTGGCAAGCATCTGAACTCTCTACTATGCAAATCACAAAGCTGATTGCTAAAGGTTTCTGGTTTGCCTTGTGTCTACATTCAGCCAGTTTTCCAAATAATTTATGAATATTTAATACTCAAAAAATGAACTAAGAGGTTTCTGAAAGAGGAAATCCCTAGCTATCAACATTACAAGGATCAGTGGGCCAGTTCTCCCCAAAATTTAGTTTTTCCATGTGTCTTTTCACTCCTGTTTTTACCCCAGTTATTTTACGTGGGAAACGTTAAATGGTTATTCTATGAGCAAATGAAAGGTAGCTCTTCATCTAAGATGTAACAAACTAAACAACAGAACTGAGTTTAATTACGGGGCACGTGGTAAGGCCTGTCAACACTGCCTAAATATCAAAGCCTAAATCCCAGTCACACTAAAACACCTCCCAAAAATCTTAGAAAATTCAGGAAGCCAAGATTATGCCTTTTGAGTTACTATGTCTCTCTCTATTTGCTATTTATGGAGCATATAAGATGGATAACCAAGACAGTACATTGCTTGATGGGAAGCCATCACTTACTTAACAAATTACATACAAATCATTAAAACCAAAAAGGTGACACTAAGGAGTATCCAGAAAGATATCTGGTTTATATTTCACCGGCTCTTGTTATATTCTGTAAAGACAAGACTGGTATTGGACAGAAGCCCTTCTCTGACCTTTTCCCAAACTAGCAATGTCTTCACAGAAAGGCAATAGCAGTTATTTTCTGTTACATGAGAATCCATTATATCATGCCATAGACTATTATTCTTCCTAAGTGAAGCTGGAATGAAATCAGAGGAAAAGAAATCTCATCCACTTAAAGGGGACTTGACAGAGTAAAATCCTGCGTTTGATAAAAATAAACATGTATTGAGTGGAAGGAACACCATGTCTGTCTTCAGCTTCACATTTAGCTGCAGATTGCGAGCAGTGAAAGATCTGATGATTCAGCCAGAACTGATATACAAAATGGGTCAGAGAGAAATGGGTCGGAGGAAATACTTATTTGTAAGAAGCTTTTATGGCTCGTACACTAATACAAAGAAGGCATTTCTCATTGCCAGGCCACTTGCCCCCAGAGACCAAGGATGTTTTGTTTAGAGGTATGGGCATAGTATTAATTTTTGCTGGGCTACATCCTAGTCACAGGAGTTTTGCTGTTGACCACAGGGCCCTCAGGAGATAACCTGCCAATATCAATATGGTTGACTTCAATCTCTACACTCTTCTCCTCACAAATTTCCCTTTGAGAGAGATGTTCAAAGCAAGCACTCTGGTTTCTATCTAACACACAGATTCTAAGAACTACAAGACTTCTGTATGGTTTTTTTTTTCCTGAGGAACAGTTAAATGTTTCCACATGCTCAAACAGTGTTTTTAATACAAGTGCACAAGTTTTACTCGACAGCTATAGAGTGATTGCTCCACAAATTTATAGTAGGTGCTTCAGAACTGGCAACTGGCCTCAAGGTGGGTCAAATCAAACTAAATGAAAGAGGCAAAGACTGACTGGAAAACCACCCCAAAAGATCAAAAGTTAGCACTTGATTCTGACTTTTAAAAAAAACACATACTGCAGACTTGCCCGTTGCTCCTAGTCTCTTTTAACAGAAGACAAGACAATTCTGACTGGTTATCCTTTTGCTCCCCCAACAACATTGCCTCTGCACGAAGGTGTCCCTAAGCACATTTTCAGGCAATGACGTTGCAATGTTAAAGTAATAAATTAGTTGTAACGGTATAGAATGAACTTGTGTAATAATTGAATGTGTGGCATTACTAATTTTAATATGTTTAATATTGTCTGATATATCTACTGCATGATTCAGCAGAGACAAAAGAAATACGCGATGCAGGCACACAGGAAAGCAAGTGGTCTGTCTATGGAGCTTTAATACAAAAGTACACACAAGAAATCTGACTTTCAAATGCAAAAAGGAAAACTTTCAACTCCCACCTTAAAAACCTTCTGAAAGACAAGCATATTTTCTAACCTCCTAGCTGCTGAAGAAAAAGGGCATCAGCAAAGGCCCATCACCCAGTTTTTGTTTTGCTTTCTTTTATGAAGACTGACCCTTTCTCTAGTTTTTAAAAGAAAAAGATGTGGGCACTTATTTCCAGAGAAGGTCTTGGCCTGCAGTTCTCAGGCAGATGGAGGCTCTTGGGCCGAGCACAGCTGGCTCCTGCCCTCCCTGTTTTTTCTGCTTTGAGTCCTCTCCCTGGTGGGCACAGGGACTGGGGTTGCTTCATGTGCTGGATCCTATCCTAAGACTTCCCCTACATTAAAAAGCAGTGCAGTGCAATGGAAGTAGGTTGGTACTGAGGGCCCAATGGGCACAACAGAGGCACACTGGGAGGTTTAACTTCAGCCTAGAGCTAGTCCGGCCCTGGGAATTTAGCACCCCTTAGCAGGCAGAGTGCATGGGAAAAGATGTTGACGCATATCTCCCAGTTTAAGTTTCTCCAGAAAGAATTGAGTCTGCGTGCTGTGAGACCAAACCACGATATGAACTGCTGCACAGTAAATGAGTTAAGACTGGGATTCACTTCTGAAGTGTACTCCTAACCTAAATTAAGATGCTAGCATAGATGCACTCAAAGGTGCCTCACTCTCCTGCACTGGAGAGAGACTTGGTGCTGAATATAACATTACTAATTCAAAGACAGAGTCCAGCAGCATGAAATTAGTGGTATGTGGGGATCAGAAGTCTGATAACAACCAGCTCACAGAAGTTTACCAAAAACAAGTTGCCTTTGGCCTTAAGATAGATTTGCGCTAGTCAAAACGACCCAGTGGATTTTATTAGACTGCCACACCAGCCAGTCACAGTGATTGCTCGACCTTACATGCTGCGAACCGTGGTTATACTCTTTATAGGCCAGGTGCAGTCCATTTGGCAGAAACAAGACGATATCAACAAAAATAATTCAGCTCAGTGTCTATCAAAAGCTTTTAGTGTTCAACATCACCATGCAGCTAGTGAGTGTTTGAAACAATTTGCTGACTGTGTCCTACTTTTTTCTCTTTCCTGTGTTACCTTTACTTTGGAAGCTGGTTTCCGAGCAGTGTTCACCAGTAAAGGCCATCACTTGCTATTATCATTTAGAAATTAAATCCTTCTCTGACGACTCAGCCTGCTGGAAAAAGCCAGCTTTTGCTTTCCTACTAAATGAACTAAATTAACTTCCAGAAAGGACACAAGGCTCACTCTCCTGCATATTTCAGCTGCTGGCTGCCAACTGGGACTTGCAAGTGCTCGATTCAAGATGTCAGGTAATTTTGGCTTCTCAGGAACCTTAAAATAAAAATCTTTTTAAAAAGCTATACAGTGCCCCTCTCTAAACAGAAACATAGAGAGTCGAATACTCCAGCTACAATGTCAGAGCATAGAGGGTGAAAAAGGAGGACAGAAGTTTACTTGTCCTGCAAAAGGACCCTGTGGCAGATATCTTTGAACTAGTACAGTACTGCCAGGAGGACTGATCAGTGAAGATCCAACTATAGGTTTGCTGCACTCATGCAGCACTTACTATTAGTACTGGCTCTTGGCATATGTGTTTAGCTCGATTGCAATATTAGGCTAATACTGCATGACTGTGGCTATACTACACCCAATCTGTACCAGCTCGTACTAAGCCAGCTTGGGTGCCTCCACACCCTGCTCTTCCATCCTGCTGGCACCAGGGTAAGCCTGAACTAAGCTCCAAATGCTCTCACCGATGGAGATAGATATACTCCATCCATTCCCAGCCCAAGAGGTGCAGACCTGGCTCAGCTCCTGACAAGGCTCACACTCAGCGTGACTGCAATGACTGCAAGTAGACCTCTGCTGAGCTACAGCCCACTTGGGCTGTGTCTCACACACCCTCATCAGTCAGCAAAAGATGTGCAATCATGCACTTCTGCTTTGAGAGGACAGAGAGAGAGCACCGACTCCCTTTGTTGCAGTATAGCCCTATATACTGTCACCAGCTTAACTTTGACCATGGGCCCTCTGGAATTATTCTTGGCCTCTGATGCGGAGATCTCATGTCAGCAGCGCTCACACGAAGCTGAAATTTTCCAGCTGCCCACTGGACACTCCTTTTCACTGCCAAACCTAGCAATATGTGTTAGATGCATATACATACAAATGCAGTCATTAGGGGCCTGCTCCCACCAAAACTAACAAAAGCTAACTTAATTTGCATCAGTGGAGGCTGTACTCAGTTCCCTATCAGAGAAAATAGAAGGAGCAAACACAAAAGACATACAATACACTTACTAATGTACCTAGTACTGGCAGTAATACTAAAGCACAACCCATACGATACCACTTACAGCTAGACAATCACTACGCGCTGGGGACCCCAAAACTCAACATAGCATTATAGCCGTCATTAGCAGAAATGAGATTTCATGCACACCCCTTACAAGTCCCATTTGACACACTGACAGTGAATATCAAGCCAATATGCTTGTGCATGTATCCATTAATGCAGTTTAAATGCTTTGGAATGAATGCCTGATAACAGGTTTAGTACTTTAAATTAGCTTACAGGAAACACCAGCTGGTAAAGCCAAGGCATTATTTCAGGCTTGTTATTTTAAATAAAGTTGGTAATAATTATGTTTGCTTTTTGCCAATCTATTCAAGGCTACAGATTTGCTGTGCACCAGTCTCCAGTATTCTTGTTCGTGCAGCAGTCGATTGACCTGTTGGTGTTAAAAATGGAGTTGGAGGCAAATGAAAAGATCGTATCTCAGGAGAGAAGCTTTTAGTCTTTGGAGCATTGAGACACACAGCAATAGTAATGCTGACCTCAGAGAGTCAGGCTGATGGCTGAAGCAGCTAAGAACGGAGCCAGCACTCAGTAACACTGAATCGCAGCTCGCAGTGTTTCTCCAAGTTATCCCTGTATCAATCCACCTTCAGTTACAGATCCGATTCAATCACCCATAGAAATCCACCCTCAGAAAGATCCCATCTAGATGAATGTGGGTTGATTGTCCCAGAGTTTTTATCCTGGTGTGGAATAAAGCGGGCAGCACTTTCCCAGCTCCATCTATGACACTGATGGCTTGGTTGTGTCCAGGTCCCTGTCGTTCCTTCCCCGCTGAAGATAACTGTCCCTACAGCTTCCCTCAAAGAAGTGGTTCATGTGGATGCTCCCTAGTTTATTTGGTCAGAATAATCCAGACCCTTTGTTACATTGTTTAAAAGAGTTTTTCTTGAAGCAGAGTGCAGGGCACAGAGATGAACAACTCTTCAGGAAAAGCTGTAGGGGCAGTGACCTTCAGCAGAAGGACAAACATGCCGGTCAACCCATGAAGCTGTTTGCTGAATGAACATCTCTGAACAGCCCTGTATTGTCTTCCTGTAGGTGTTGCTGTTCTAGTATAAAATGCTTTTACTTAGAGGTTTATCATTTCCAGGTGCAGGAAGATTACTACTTTAGATTTGCTTGTATAATTAAGTGAGACAAATAATTGAAGTGCAGACAAATTCTCATCAACCACTGCCTCTTCTTCTTCAAATAACAAATAAGCATCAGAGGTATGCGCTCTCCAGCTTTCTAGGGCTATGGTGTCAATGGACAGAAACTCATCAAAATGGAGTACCTCTAACGGAACAGCTCTTTAAGGTACCCATGCTCTTGTTTTATATTTTTTTAATAGTTGGCAGACACAAATTATTTCTTCTGTGCATGAATTTCTTAATTTTCATTGCCAAATATTTACAACAAAATGTTGGATATGAAATATGAGAGTATAGAAAATCAGAGGCTAAATAAAATTATATGTCTCTGCATATTTCTGCTTTTCTTCTCCATTTTTCCTGCTTTGTGTTCACTATTTGATTCTCAGGATACTAAGGGAGCTTTTAGTGTAGCATGTTTTGAAAGAGTTGTAAAATATGGAGCAAGTAATTTCCAACTGAGATGAGTTAATAACAGTAATAAAACAACAACCTACATATTTCTCAGCTGAAGATCTCAAAGCACTCAGATTAACACATAAAGCATCACAGACTTTTAGGAAAAAAAAGTTATAGCTAGGAAAATAGAAGTATGAAGAGGTGGTATGATTAAAGTACAGCACTAGCAAAACTGGGAAAGTCCTGATTCCTGTCAATTTTTACAGCTTTCAAGGGCAAGACTCTGTATGGAGGTATGCTTGAGAGGTACAAGCCAAAGGTAAGACAACTATTTAACCAAAAAAATCACAAGGAATTCCATCATTTCCATCATCTGGGAACAACAAGCTTCTCTTTTATTTCTGCAGCACAATCCGCTCATTCTTCTTTCCCCATTATCTACTCAGAAAATATGATGTTCAGACACTGCATGTCAGTTGTCCAATTCAATAAGTATCTCTGAAAGGTAGGGGATGTCTCTAAAATACTTAATACTGTTAGGAAAATATGCTGAGCATTTTTTGCTGCCGATGAATTTAGTGAGAGCTTATACTCTTCAAGTTCCCTATTTGGAGGAGTGTTAAAGCCTGGGAGCTTGTCTTTAGGCATTACACCTCCTGTCAAGGAAGGATTTTGTTGCAATTCCTTAGTCATAAATGTTTTAGCCTGAACTGCAGAGCAAGATCAGTTTTTCATCCCTGATGACCAACGATTTCGTTGAGTCATGCTTGACCATGTACTCTACTGCCTTCCTTTCTGTAATGCAGATGTTGTAGGAATTGTCTGCCTCAAAGTTGTAGGTTTCAGTTCATTACATCATGGAAATAATTTGAATGGATTGAAACCATAGGTTTCTTTGGAATTCCATCGACTTTTTTCGTATTGCTTACCAAGGTAAAAATATTACAGGCATCACAGAAAGAAGGCAGAGGCCTAGAGGAGATTTCTCTTTCACAGAGGTTTCTGAAATGTTTTGTTTCTAACTGTGAGCTCAGATCTTTTCTCTAAGATCTTCAGTGTTCTTCCTCAGGCTGAGAATATACTTTTTGGTTAACAATGAAAAATACTGCCAGTCCTTACATGTTTCCTAACAAGATGTGTTCTCTTCCCAGTCAATGTTTTGTAAATGCATAGATTTTACCATACTCTTCAAGGATGGATCCTGGGGAGGATGTGTGTCATTAAAATCTACTTACAATTTGGAAAAGTGGAGCAAGGTAATCACCAATAAAATGGCTATTTCAGGGTTCCAGCTGCTTGACAGTCCTGGATATAGAGTCAGTCCTAAAAAGGTATACTGGGAAAAATGTCTTATAGAAGGTGCAATGAGAAGCATTAATAAGAATTAGCTAATCAAGGGATAAAGTGTGTGCGCATGTTTGTGTGTATGCAAGTACATACATGTGTAGTACAGGTACCCTACAGTAAAAAAAGAAAAATATGGTGTTGCACAAAGGATGTTGAGACAAGTCCACATCCGTGAATATTTCTTAGTGGGATCTGTATCTGATGGCATACATACACTCTGGCAGTGAAAGTTATTTGTTGGGGAAAAAATAAAAAATGGGGCAGAAAGAGAGAGAGGGAAGGGAAAGGGACAAGGAAATGGAAAGGGAAAGGACATGAGAACAACAAGGGAAAACACTGCCCCAGAGGCTCTGGGAAACACCGCTCCAGCACCTTGGGTGAGAGCGTACAGGGCTGAGGGTGGAAAGCAGACTGTAGGGTTGCAGCAGAAGGCCCTCAGCAGTACGAAAGGTTGAAGCACCTTAGGCAATGTGCTGCAATTGGAAATATATGGCATTTATTTTGGTTTTGACTTTACTGCTTAGTTTCAAAAGGACTTGATAGTTTGAGCATTGCCATACTCTGGGCATTGGAATTGTCTTAATTTTTGCAAAATTATGTGAATAAGTATAGCCATTATGTGAATAAGCATAGCCATTTGCTGATATCATAAACTAGCTATATCAGTAAGATAAAAGAATATAAGGTTTAAAAATAAAAATCTAACCATAGGAATCTACCATTAATTATTTAAAGGAAAGCAAACTGCTACCCCAAAGACTATTTGCAATATTTTAAGATTTAAACACGAGCACCTTGTAAATTGCTAAAACATTCTTGGCTTGATTCTTACAAATGAACAAATATAGTGACTGCTGAGATGGGATATTAGATGTCTTGTGGATGTGAAGAAAAAGGCTGGACTGATATTCTCCATCCCTCCTGCTGCAGCTGGATGGCTATGCAGTCATGACTATCAGATTCATGGGAACTGGGAATGCACACCTAGGTCTATAATGCTAGAAAGTGAAAGATCTGATTTCTTGTGCCTGCATCCAGATCCTTTACAATTAAGCACTCCATAGATAAAATGTTTAAATGGTCCAGGTAAAGAGGACTGAGCTCAGCATTCACATGCATAGTTGAATACCGTAATCACTTGCTACAGAGGAACACAAGTGCCGTGGCCAACTTCAGCAGAGAGGATGGAAAGTATTTGCTGATAGCCTAGCCTGTAGCATTTTGGTTGCTATTATTACCTTATGCATGGCAGAAGGATGATCTTACGCTCAGGGCTTTGAACTCATATCTGGATGAGTGCTCTCAGTGCTATAAAAGATAGACACCACCACTGTCAAAAGTGTCTTGTGTAAGGAGCAGCCTTCGTGGATCAAGTCATTCAGGAGTCTTACCTATTCATAGAGACCTACCTCAGGGCAGGTGAATTCTGCCTCTATGCATCTGCAGCTATACATGATCAGAGCTGCCCAGGCTAAGGGGTTCATGTTTTTACTGACTACCAGGGACTAGACGTGAAAAATGAGGTGTTCTTCTTCACTGGCTCAAGATAAATACTAGCTCAGGTGTCTAGTTCAGATGTAGGAGTCAAAAAACCTGATATTTAAAGTTAGGTGAGACAAATTGCAGTAGTAATGTTGGACTTAAGTACCTGAATTGCTACATTAAATGGCCAAGTTCTCTGTTGAATTAAGTCCTTGGAAGAGAAAGCTAGCTGCATCCTATGCTGATTTGCAACATGGAAATTAATGAGTCTAGACTGGCTGAGAACTAGTCTTACCATTAATACTCTTTATGCTAATTCTCAATTTTAATAAAATCAGACCTATTGCTGTTGCTGACCAAATCATCTTTAGTTGTGGTACCACAGACTTTGCAAAACTATGCAAGTAGAAATGTTGTCATAAAATACAGGCAAATACCATCAGCACCTTCTGCAAAAGCAGATGGAAAACAAGGCAAGTGAGATGCAATCCTGATAATACGTGTGCACATGTGGGAAGGAATATTTAGGTTTCTATGTTTTTAAAATATTACAAAAGAGTTCTGAGCTGTGATTGCAGTCCACCAAAAGCAAGGTCAGATCCAAGACAAGTGAGAATAAAATTCAAGTGGATCAGCATAAAAATCATATATTCTGCAAGATGCTGGGAATGGATAGGTAAAATGGGTACATTTTTTCATTTCCAAAATATAGCACAGCAAAGCTGAAGTTCATTTTTGTGACATAGGCCCACTTCAATGAACACATGACATGGAGCAATAATGGCAGAAGTAGTTTGGTTGATGCTTCACAGAGTACGCGGCAGCTCATCACACTCGTCTAACCTTAAAGGGTTTAAGATTATAGTAAGGAATTTGTAGCCCTTCCAACAAAAAGTACACAGATAACAATATCTGCCAAAATGTGTCTTCATTATTTGCCTATTGTTGCAACTGAATATATGTATATATCTACAAATTAGAGATTGCTGTGACAGGAGACTGATAAATCAAACTTCAAAACAAAAGAATTACTGGATTGACATTGATTAAAATACACATTGCTATACAGTACCATGAAGCTGAAGCCACATAGTCGGTGCTGGTGGCTATGGCCCTTGATGGTCTTAGTCACCCAGGTGGAGGTAATCAAGCCTGAGAGCTCTTTGACAAGGGAAGCTGGACCTGACGCAGGCCTCGTCTTTCTTCCCTCCCGTTGCCCTCAAATCTGAGATCTCCCTTCATATGAGTTTTCAGTCTCTGGGTGGTTCTGAGCCCTTTACCCCTGTTCCTGAACTACAGGCTGGGTGATGCTTAGGTGGGGTTATTTTCCAGGCTGTAGCCAGTACCTTATTGTGTCACTTGGCTGTTTTTCTTTCTTGCTTAACTGCATCTTCTTGTCTTAAAGCAAAAGCAGTCTTGCCAGCTCTTAACCAGTAGGTGACCATCAGTTAGTTGTTCATAGTTCTTGGGCCTCTCTTTTCAACCTGTGCCCATACTTTCAAGGCCTTCCCTGTTATCTCATGCTTCAACTTCATGTCATAACAGGAGACACTTGGTACCAAGTTCCAGTTCACACAGCAAGCTCTCACAACAAGTTGGTAACAAGCCCAGACTGGGGCTTGTGTAGTTAGCATAAGGCATAGTTAGCATGAGGTACAGTTAGCATAAGATACAGCATAATACGTGTCCTGCTACTAGCAACAACAATATTATTTGTACTGGGACACTGTGTACAATAATGCTTATACATTTGTTACCAGTTCTGCTATATTAGTGTGTTTATGTCTGAGTTCAAAGCAAGCTAATATTAATTAAATCCTTCTTAGCTAGCCTGTTTCTCCTTTACAGGTACAAAAGTTCTGTGCTTGGGCTTCAGTGTCAAGGTTGAACCATGGACAGCCAGCAGGTCCAATCCTGCTGCTTTCTGTGGTCTCCATGGGAGCAGTGGGTGGTTCTGCAGAGAAATGGCCCATTATTAGTTCAGAATTAAACCCTTGTGCTCATTAGCTGGAGAAGAAAGGGCGATGTTTGTGGAGCATATGCTTCACTTTAAAAAGTACAAGCTCTCAGCAGTCTTGCTGACAGTATTCAAACTAATAAGAAAATGGGCTTCGGGGCAGCAGCTGACTCCAGCAAACCCGCACTCCAGGAAGGAAGGGCCACATTAGACAACAGGTGAAATAGTCACTGTGCTGATGCAATTTTCTTTTTTTTGCACAAATCCAAATTGTTTTCAAACATACTTACCTCTTCTTATTACCAAATAACAACAATTTACTTTGGAGCACAAGAATTTCCTTGAGAAGAAAGTATTAAAGCAATTTTATAGTCTCCCCAGCTCTTTAAATCCCTGATTAATGATGACACTTGTTGCTATTGTGCTGGCTCATCTGTTTGCTAGTTCAAGGATGGTGTGACCATTAGTCTAAAACTTTTTCCATTAGGAATTAATCTCTGTTGCAGGGAAATGGCACTAGTTCATTTCTCACTGACTGAAGATGAAGTGACAAGTTTCCTTCTCACCCTCTCAGGCTTCATTGAGCCAGGCAGGTTACAAGAGCCGTTCTGGTATTTCTTCTTGCTGTAATGCATCAGGGAGAGCAGGCAGGGATGCAGGATGAAGCTTTTTCATATCCTTCACATGTAAGAAGCTGCACACTAAACACCGTGTGTGCACTCTTGGACTGCCTCTATGGATCTGAAAGGGTATTTAAGGCCTTCTGTGTAATGCTGAATATGTATGGAATGAATTAAATTGACATAAATCAACACTGATTTAAGTTACTGAATCACTACTCATGCAAGCAATTCCACCAGTGATGTGAAGTGTGTAGAGCATCAAATAACAGAATATATTTATATCTGCATCTGGCTCCCATCTAAAGAGCTGCCCTGTTGGGTGTGTTCATGCAAGTTACTGGCTTCCGGGAATAATTTTGCATCACCACATGGTTCAAAAGTTAGAAAAAATATCAATAAAGATGAGAAGATTTTAGATTCTGAATTATGCAGTGTACGTTTTTTGTCTGTGAAAACTTCCTTAGAACAACATGAAAAAAGTTACTCATTATGTCCTGCGTTGCTGTGGTGGGTTGAGCCTGGCTGGATGCCAGGTGCCCACCAAAGCCGCTCTATCACTCCCCCTCCTCAGCTGGACAGGGGAGAGAAAATATAACGAAAGGCTCGTGGGTCGAGATAAGGACAGTTTAATAAAGCAAAAGCAAAGGTCTCATGCGAAAGCAAAGAAAAACAAAAGATTTCATTCTCTACTTCCCATCAGCAGGCGATGTCCAGCCACTCCTGGGAAGCAGGGTTTCAGTACGTGTACCGGTTGCTCCGCACGACAAACATAAATAACGAATGCCCCCCCCCCCCGCCCCTTCCTCCTCCTTCTCCTAGCTTTTATTGCTGAGCAGATGTCATATGGTATGGAATATCCCTTTGGTCAGTTTGGGTCAGCTGTCCTGGCTGTGTCCCCTCCCAAGATCTTGCCCACCCCCAGCCTACTGGTGAGGGGGGCAATGTTGGAGAGACAGCCTTGATGCTGTGGGAGCACTGCTCAGCAGTAGCCAAAACACTGGTATGTAATCAACACCTTTCTAGCTGCCAATACAGAACACAGCACTATGAGGGCTGCTATGGGGAAAATTAACTCCATCTCAGCCAGACCCAATACAGTTGCTAACAAGGAAAGGGTTTCAAGGAAATTGGGTAAATTCCGCTTCTGGTAGTTTTCTCTGTTATATTTTGTTTTACACAACAATAGAAAGAGATGCATAAAAGTAGAAAGAATGAAACTGCAATATTGACATAATTTTATGGTAGATACTGAGTTCTGCTAGCTGTAGGGAACAGTGGAAACAACTTGAAGTTGTATCAGACTCTGGGTTGCTTTGAAGCATCTTAGACTTCATCATCTAGTGTCTGTCTTCAACTATAGAACCTGATTTCTTGAGATTTGCATTTCAGTATAATAAACCCATGTAAATCTTACTCAGAGTTTTTGTAAAGAGATTTCATGATGGCTGACAAACCAAAGAATTTCTTTTCTTCACGCAACTGAGGTCTGAAGCACTGACATTTTCCTGATTCTCTAGTGCATCAACCCTCCATGAGGTACCATGAGTTCCTTCAGTAGTGTGTAGAGATTTTCATTATGCACTTGCAAGGACTGTTCTGGAAGGTGGTAACGCAGAAAGACAGATTCCTCCAACAAGCAGAAAAGAAGAGACAAGGTCTGAGACTCACGGTTGTCCTCAAACTGAGATATCAATGCTCAGCGCCGTCTGAGCATTCCTTCACGTCAGCAATCAGTCTCCATTTTTGAGAATCCAAATGTTGTTCGTCCAAGTTATGAATCAAAATATTAAAGAAACTAATCCAAAATATCATTTTTGAGGAGCTCCACTAGTAAAATCCCTCAAGGCTGATTCCGACCCTTTTAGCTCTACACATTGCCATATTTCACTTAGTCAATTCATCCCCCACTTTGTAATTTCTGTCTTAATCCCCACCTTCTTCCATGTAATTAATAATTTCCATTGTGCTATATCACTTCTTTTACGTAGTCAAGAGTTACTCTTTTCAAATAAAGATACTGGGCTAATGAGGTACAATGTACCTTTAGTAAATCCACGTAAAATTTTAACCTATTTTCCACTCACTTCCGTATCTTTGACAATTCTTTCCCTCAAAGTGTGTTCTAAAGTCTGTATACATTTGATGTCAGATTGAAAAGATAGCAGATATCTAATCAACAAGCCAAAAAGGCAAATTCTAGCGTGAATTTGTATCTTAGGTAGGGGGAGAAAAAAAAATTTATGGAAGTCTTAAGAACCAAAAAGACAGTAGGTAGAAATGGCAAGTCTATAAAGGATGCAAAAGAGGGCTGATTGTGAAAGAAATTTACAATTATAGAAGCCAGGGAGTGCAGGGATAAAGGAAGAGAGAAAATGAAAAAATGGGGTTTCTGAGGAATGATAATAAATAATCTCAGCATGTTCCCACAATAACTGTTTTACCTGAATGTAAAGTTGTTACAAAGTTGAGCTTGGAAACAAAGTCAGGTTATCTAGGGGGAATGAGAAGAAAACAGAAATTACCAAACCTGAGGTTGAAACAAATTTCAGCATTCACTTGATGGATTTTTAACTGTATAAACAGGGTCATCTTTATCCCAGCATGCTGAAGGAACATGAAACTACAAGTCTGACAGCAAGGACTGAGCAGAGGTATTAACTCCCCAGCGGAAAATAACAAATTTACTTCTTATCCTCAAGAAAAGTGGCAGAAGGATGTCCAAGAGACAGGACAACAACAGGCCTCATCAGAGATGTGCAGCCAGGACTACCATGCTAACTGCTGTGGAAAATGGCTGCTCAGGACCAGCGCTGGCCACAAAACATGATATAACCACCATCAGTAACTTTGTACTGGGACTTGGTGTGTTTTGGCTAATCCCAACAGGGTGTATAAAGTTCTTGAACTTTGATCATTAAGATGATGCTGAAGCCTTCTTCCTTACCTCTCAACAAGCTGTGATGGCAGCATAGTGGCTCTCTGCACTTATATGCAAGGGCAACTTCCTGAGCTTGAGCTGGAATCCAACAATGACTCCATCACAGGTAAAGTAGCCTTTCTGCACCGAATCCCTAAGGAAGAGCGATGAGGAACTGAATCTGTTGGGCTCAGATCACTTGTTCTGAGCGTCTACTGTTTGTTCATGATTCATCTGAAGATGTTTTGTCTCCCACCTCTTCCCTTCTCAGTGCCATAGCTTGCAGCCCCGTTCGTTAGCTGCGTTGACATAGCTATTTGCAGAGCAGGTCTGTAAAAGTGATCACTGAAACAAGTTGGCTACTGAGGGCAATGCAAAAATCTTGGAGACTGAAAAAAACCACATAGTAGGGACCGAAAGTAGAAGCATACTGGGATGGAAACTCCCTAAGAGCCATTTCTTCTCCTCAATCTGCTGAGACATTTTACTTGGAGAGTCATCAGTAAGAGACAGGATGAAAACCAGGATTCCTCTTCTCTCTGGGGAGTCCCCATCTGCCAGACCTGGGAGTCAAGCTTCCTCTTGTTTGTTCTGTCTGTCTCTGGCCCCTTGAATCTCTCCTTCCTCTCTGAATAGTGGCCCAGCCATTTCAGGGCCACTATTGGCCCTGAATGAAGGGTATGTGGCAGCGGGGCTAGACGTCCCTCAGGGTGACTCAGGAGTTCATCAGAATATTGTTCTACACAGCGACCTTATGAAGAACGTGAATAAATAACAGCGGGAGATAGCATACATCTACATGATCTTTACTGAGGGAATGGCTAATTAATGAGAAGAATCATAGTAATAGATAGATAGAAGAATCATAATAACAATTAAATTGTTATCTTAACAGATGCCGGATTTGTATCATTGGTGCACACATACGCTAAGAGTTTACTTCTAATTCTAATTGTGTGTGGTTGATTTTTACACTATGTCAGTGTTGTTCAAACATTTACACAAGAGATTTTTCCCACAGCATGCCTCCATTTCCTGTTTGAAATCCAGTGACCTTAAATACTGAGAAACTCTTTAAATAGCTTGTGGTGGGTGACACAAGCTCATGTTTTTATTTTAATGAGAAAAGAAGCATATCTAATGAGGACCATCTACTCATGCAATATGAATCACTTGGGCAAAAATGTTCCACTTTACCAACAAGACAAAATGAAGTGAGTCATGTCTCGTGTTAAGAAAGTAAATCCCTTTTTTATTGTGATGGAAAATTTGTAGTTTCATAATCTTATTCCAATATGTCAAAATCTAACCTCCGTTTTCTTCATCCACTCTCTGTTAGCTACTAGAGCTTAAGATCTCTGGGTAGTACATAGCAAGGTTTGCTTCTTTTTTTTAATTCCAATTGAAAAATCATTTATATTTTTACAGCTTTCTTTCCTTTATGCATAAAATTAATAATCATTTCTGCACTAGCGTCTAGCTATAGCACTGAGTTCTCATATCTGACATTCTTATCAAACAAATGGAAAGAAGGATCCTGACTTGCCAGTCAACCACACCAATCTTACATCAATGTCTCTTCTTTGAAATTGATGATGAGACACCAGTGTAAGATTAGGATCAGCTTCTCTCATTTCATATGCTGAAAGTTAATGACAACAATAGAAAATCACAGAAATTATCAACTGCATTCCTATCACTAGGTCTGTGCTATGGAGGCAAATGGTGCCACCAGCACCCGTGGAAAGTGAGAAACTGCTATGAAACTGTCTTCTCAGTAGTGAATTCAGCAATGTGATCTCTGGCCTGATTCTCTACTGCTCAAACGATGACAAAATCACCATAGTTGAGATTTTTTAATGAAAACACCAGTGGCCAGGCAAACCAGCCACACTTACTATCCTCCCCATGCACCCACTGGTATCAGACATTGAGCAAAAGTTTCAGTAGAGCTGAAGAGTGGTGGGAAAATGGGACAGACACATGTTCAACGATGCTGCAGTTTGCCTGAAGAGGACCACTGCCCCTACAAGAGTAAAAGGGAATAGGAAGTAAGTCCTTTAGTCAGACATGAAATGATTGCCCTAAGTTCAGCTGTGGTTAAGGTACACCAGTGTGCCAACAAGGGAGAGATGTTGTGACCAGAAGAAAAGGAAAAATGTGTTGTGTGTAGTAAAACCAGCAAAACTCCTCACAATCCTCCTGCACCCACCCTGTCCCTCTCTCTCCTTCCTTCCGGGGCCTTTTCCCTTCCTTCATGTTTGACATATCATCTTCTTAAGAAAAATTCCTGTCTGGCTCTTTGGCCTCAGAAGTGGTGTCATTACTACGTGGCTCACTCGGCTTTTGTTTTACAACCTTTTCTCCTCCTCTGGGTAGAGTTGTCCACCCAGGCAGGTGTTGCCACTGCTCCGCCTTTGTGCCCTGCCCGAGGCCTGCCCAGGCTGGGTGGGTCTCCTGACTGGTCTTTAGAGCATGCACTTTTTTGGCAAGTCAGTAGAAAATATTTTTCAAGTGATGGAATTCTTTCATTCTCCATTCTTTAATTTACACAAAGCGCCAGATTCTTTTTCTGTTTTCTGTCAACAACATGTTAAATGGTGACAGTATGTCAGATGGAAAGAGGCCATGCCAGCACCAACGAGTATGACAGTCTGTGGTGTCTCACATAGGACAGTCCTACTAATGCCATAGACATTAGACATAAAAAGGCTTGATGTTTTACAGTGGTGTCACACTGTTAACTCATATGTAGTGAGTTAGTTCTTTTAAATAACGCATCCTGTTCTGCAGTGTTGGTGCCCATCTCTGTGCATGCACGGTATTTAACTGTTTAGATCTCTGTCATTTTGCCAGTCCTCTTCCCCTTTCTTCTCTCTCTGTCCTCCAAAAAGTTTTAAACCCATTGGTCAACTTCAGTCAAATTCAACTGCAGTAAGAATATCATAGGTGTATGTATTGGGTTTGCGTGGCAAGGTTTTGGTAGCGGGAGGGGCTACAGGGGTGGCTTCTGTGAGAAGCTGCTAGAAGTTTCCCCTATGTCCGATAAAGTTAATGCCAGCGGGTTCCAGGACGGACCCGCCGCTGGCCAAGGCCGAGCCCATCAGCAACAGTGGTAGCGCCTCTGGGATAACATATTTAAGAAAGGGAAAAGAAGTTACAGGGGAGTAGCAGTTGCAGCCAGAGAGAGCGGAGTGAGAAGATGTGAGAGAAACAACTCTGCAGACACCAAGGTCAGTGAAGAAGGAGGGGGAGGAGGTGCTCCAGGTGCCAGAGCAGAGATTCCCCTGCAGCCCGTGGTGAAGACCATGGTGAGGCAGGCTGTCCCCCTGCAGCCCGTGGAGGTCCACGGTGGAGCAGATATCCACCTGCAGCCCATGGAGGACCCCACGCCAGAGCAGGTGGATGCCCGAAGGAGGCTGTGACCCCATGGGAAGCCCACGCTGGAGCAGGGTCCTGGCAGGACCTGCGGACCTGTGGAGAGAGGAGCCCACGCTGGAGCAGGTTTGCTGGCAGGACTTGTGACCCCATGGGGGACCCACGCTGGAGCAGTCTGTTCCTGAAGGACTGCACCCCATGGAAGGGACCCATGCTGGAGCAGTTCGTGAAGAACTGCAGCCCGTGGGAAGGACTCACTTTGGAGAAGTTCATGAAGGACTGTCTCCCGTGGGAGGGACCCCACGCTGGAGCAGGGGAAGAGTGTGAGTCCTCCTCCCCCTGAGGAGGAAGGAGCGGCAGAAACGTGTGATGAACTGACTGCAACCCTCATTCCTCATCCCCCTGTGCCACTCGGGGAGGGGCGGGGGGGAGGTAGAAAGTTCGGGAGTACAGTTGAGCCTGGGAAGAAGGGAGGGGTGGGGGGAGGGTGTTTTTAAGATTTGGGTTTTTTCCTCATTATCCTACTCTGATTTGACTAGTAATAAATTGCACTAATTTTTCCCCAAGTCGAGTCTGTTTTGCCCATGATGGTAATTGGTGAGTGATCTCCCTGTCCTTATCTCGACCCACGAGCCTTTCATTATATTTTCTCTCCCCTGTCCAGTTGAGGAGGGGGAGTGATAGAGCGGCTTTGGTGGGCACCTGGCATCCAGCCAGGGTCAACCCACCACAGTATAGCAAGTTTAAGCAGCCAGGGAGATAAATTGTATTAAAACTCTCATTTCTATAAGAATAAGTTCTAATCGGAACTTATTTGAATATATTAGGCCTACTTAGAGCTTACTGTAACTCCCATTTCCCTCTGTTGAGCAAATGGCTACAGGCTCAGTCCCTCTTACAAATCTGAGGACTCACACAGGAGCTCAGCCTCCAAGCACAATTTTGCATCAGTTTCAGCATTCATGGAAAGACCTTTTTGTTTAAATCTAAGTGTATAAACCAAAATCTGCAAGTAAGTTGAATAAGGAACCTGGATCCAATGAAACTGTGTGAGTCTCCCGTTCTTTAGGGCAAAATTCGGTCTGATGATCCAGTGATAAAGGCATGACAGTGAATCTGGAAAACAAAACTCCTGAGTCCTTTTATTGTTACCAAAAGTTTCTTATGAGATGGTAGATAAGGGCCATAGTCAAACAGCTTCAATTTCCAGTGACTAATTTTCTAGCTGTTTGACTCTAGCTGGCTTGATGGCCTTCACAGACATCCCGTAGATGATATTAAGATGAGAGATCTAAAAGAAATTTAAGCCTTCTAAATCCCTGTGTTCAGGGGTTTTTTTGGTGGTTCAACTTTCTAGTTGGTAAATTGTGGACAACAGCATTCCTCTGTTTTACAGGTAAGGAAGAACATATTAAAAACTGCAAGGTGTTGAGATGTTACCCTAGCAAGGAGGGCCATATAAATACCTATAAAACACAAGTAGTATTCCCAATACTAACACTGACTTAGTAGTTTGATTCACTGTTTTGTTCTTCTGTATTAAAATCTCCCCCCCTTCCCCAAGAAAGAAAAAAAACAGTGTTTAGAAAATAAAATTAGATACCAAGTGCTAATATGTTTGTTGTTGTAACATCACTATTTTTCTATTTGTGATGGAAATACTATCAACTTGTTATATTTTATATGTATAGTATAGCCTCTGTGTGTTTGCATGTATATTTGTATACACACACATATATTGCAAAGATTTCTGTCTTCAAGAGTCAAAGCAATGTCACATAAGAGTTTACTCAGTTTAAACTCACTGGTAGTATAGTCTTAAAGCATAACAAGATGTGAATATAAATAAAATAAAGATGTCCTTTTGGAGCAATTTTATCTTGAAAACTGAGTTACTCTCCAACATTCACTCTGGAGGAATCAAAGACATCTGTTAAGAACCACTATTTTTGTGTTGCTTCCAGCCTTATGTGTGCTATTGTTCTGCGTGGAAACAAGAGAAAGTATGATACTTGTCTAAATCATAAAGTAATTCACTGTAAATCAGAGTAGGTATTATCATGCAGAGTTAGAAATCGCCCAGTTTACTGGGTATCAGTCTTCATAAAATTACACTATTGCTACTCTTGTCAGGAAGTGAAAGCAAAGAATAATGCTCTGTACTAATTCGGTATATTCAGGAACTACTTAGCAAGAAATGGGGCCTCATTAAGGCATTGACCAAATTTGTAAGTGCAGTTTTTCATAATTATGATGAAATAGGATAGTGGTCAATCCAATATTGTTGACTGGTTAAGTAAAATTTATAGAAGTGTGAGATCACCAGAGTTACTCAAGAGAAGTATTTAGAACATGAATCTGATGAAGGTGACCTTGTAAAAGTTAAAAGCAAGTAAACAGTAGGGTGAACACAACGGATATTGTTGGAGAGAAAATCAAATTTTATCAGAGTATAAAAAAATTCTCAAGACATTACTAGTAATCAAATCCTACAGCTTCCAGAGGTCCAGCAAATCTTTTGTAAACCTTTGGCAGCTTAGCCAGTAACGCTAAGAATACCAAGAGCTGATCTTTCCTCCCCATTTTTTTAAGATTTAAAACCACCTCTTTTTTAACCTCCTTTTACAGTAAGAATAAGTAAGCAAAGGATAGGATCCTCTAAGTAGTATTAATTCTCTTTTCTTATTCACACCATAGGAAGACTGTGGCAGCAACACTAAGAACTATGGACTTAAATTGCTGTAAAACCAACAAAGTTCAGAATCATGCCCTGTGTATTTCCATGGTGCACATTAGCAAACCATTACAGTTTATATCTATCCAGTATAGGCTACCCTCAGATGTTTTCTCCACCTAGTTCACAGTACAGTTAGGCAGGGCAAAAGCTGGATATCTCACATTTATTTTAATGGAAATTTTACTTAAAGCCCTCTCACTGAACATCTTATTGGTCTAATTGTGCTACCGATGTATTTACTGGGGAGTTGGTACTCTGTCCCTGCAAGAACTGGCTTAGATTCTTACACAAGGAATTGGTATTTCGTTTGCAGTTGGGCCAGTTCAGCTGACCAAACACCAAATTCAAGTTTACATGGATGTTTATCACTGCTCTTCCTTTAAATAAGTTACCAGGCTGAGTGAAATCACTCATACAGGATGCAACCAGAAGCTAAATATTGTCTGTCCCCAATGAATATCATCTATGTTGTCCCATTCTGCAGCAACAGAAAAGTAATCAAATGATGTAGCAACTTGTTCCCAAAACTATTTGAATGTCAAGGTCCACACAGAGCTAATCATCAAGGATCTGACAAAGATCTGTGCTCCTGTTGTAGGTAGTAATGATGTGAGGCCCTAAGTAACTTGGAGCTATAAGAACCTGGACAGCCACTGTCTCTGGATGCGTCCCACAGTGTTCCTGAATGGTCTTATCCGTGTTTAGTGATGTTTGTTAGTCATTACCGTAACTTAGGTTGATTTGATGATAAAATAAAGTGCCTGACCCTGCAGAGAGAGTGGAAGGGGTAAACGATTGCATCCCTGCATCAATTTACTGCTATGAGCAGGATTAAGGACCTGCACAGGTGGACCCTATTACAGGTTCCAGATACAATGAACTGAATATTATTGAATATTATTAAAGCAACCAGTCAGCAGCATCATTCCTAGACTGAATGCATGTGGATTTGCAGTTCATCTGTGGTACACATAGTTATCATGAGGCTGAAGCAGTTTACATAAATTGTTTATGTTTAGATTAAATTAAAGAGCCCTCTTCTGCATTCCTTCTCTATGTCTCTGTAGATGGCTGTCTGTTTTGCTAAGATACTGTCTCTCCTTACAAAGAACATCTTATATTGGTGAAATTTTAAATGAAGGTTCTTTCTTCTGTGACTACCATGTCCCAGCTCATCTTATGACTATACTCATTCCTGGCATTTGCTTGGAAGCCACATGGCTGCCAAAGTCTCATTGCAAAACTTGGCTTAGAGGACTTTGTGTTCCTCTCATCTTCTACAGAAATCCCCTTCCCGTTCAACATTTTTGTTGCAAATATTATCTTCAACAAAGCAGGATCCAGTATGAACCCCATCCTGTGCTGCATCAAAGGAAGTGTGACCAGCACGTCAAGGGAGGTGATTCTCCCCCTCTACTCCACTCTCGTGAGACCCCACCTGGAGTACTGCGTTCAGCTCTGGGGCCCCCAACATAAGAAGGACATGGACCTGTTGGAGCAAGTCCAGAGGAGGGTCATGAAGATCATCAGAGGGCTGGAACATCTCTCCTATGAGGACAGGCTGAGAGAGTTGGGGTTGTTCAGCCTGGAGAGGAGAAGGCTCTGGGGAGACCTTACAGCAGCCTTCCAGTACCTAAAGGGGGCCTGCAAGAAAGCTGGAGAGGGACTTTCTACAAGGGCATGTAGTGATAGGACAACGGGTAATGGCTTTAAACTGAAAGAGGGTAGATTTAGACTAGATGTAAGGAAGAAGTTCTTCACTGTGAGTGGGGTGAGGCACTGGAACAGGTTGCCCAGAGAGGCGGTGGATGCCCCATCCCTGGAAGTGTTCAAGGCCAGGTTGGATGGGGCTTTGAGCAACCTGGTGTAGTGGAAGGTGTCCCTGCCCATGGCAGGGGGGTTGGAACTAGATGATCTTTAAGGTCCCTTCCAACCCAAACCGTTCTATGATTCTATGATGATTCTATGAATAAATAAAAAATGTGTCATAAATTTCTTCAGGATATTTACAATCATCTGTCCTATTCTTTCTCATTTTTCTTTGTTTATTTCTTACACACCTCACTCACCTCTCCCTACTTGTCTAGTCTGGTCTCTATTGTCTGATTTACCATACTGCTGAATTTTGTGTGTGGGAATAATGATCACCTGCTTTTCCAGGCACACAGACCTACACTGGCCTCAACTGGAGAATCACAATCATTATTATTATCACTGCCATATGCAGCAGATATTCAAAGCAGGAGCAGTCTCTTGGGTGACTGAGTTAAAGCTGAAACAGAAGCTTTAATGAAATATAAAATGTTGCCTTTGGGTACATCATCAAACTTAATCATGGACCTAGTGGAAAATGCAAGCTTGATCCCTCTCAGGCTGGAGAGTGCAGCCTACTTTCTGGAGCTCTCCAATCACTTGTTTCATCCTGTAAAAAGCAGCTGCCATTCAGAAAACAAAGTATGAGCTAGTTGTCTACAGTTCAAAAGACAATTAAAGCACCCAAATCAGGGATAAGGTTTCAAGCTGTGACTCCCAGTCGGTCTCACATGGGAGAAAGAGAAATAGTCAAGTCCTTCCCCTTTCCACCTCCACTTTCAACAACCCTTCCTCCTGGCTGGTCTGGATGTACTCTAGGGAGAGGACTCCCTCTCTAAATGCACAGGAGGAAGAAGGCACCAAGGCTGGGCCAGGGGTGTGCAGTAAGAGCCCCTCCTGTTTCTAAGAGCTTGTCTCATGCACTGCAGATGCTGAGTGAGGAAAAGTAAAGCTGGTCTCAGAGATCAGCTCAATGATTCCCCTGAAAGACTGATTTATTCCTGAATCTACCTCTGAATGCCAATTTGATTATGCATAACTAACTTAAGACAAGATTTTCATGAGGTGTAACTAAACTGCATGTTTCTTGTTTTCTGGGTACCTGACAAGCAGCCCCAGGGTCTATTTTTCTGAAGCACTGAGCATTTCCATCTGTGTCATATAATACAAAGCATTTTCAAAAGGCTTAGTCTTTAGTAGACATCTCCATGTGCCTCAGTTCCCAAGATGTGCAATGGGGACAAAAACAGTCTTTCATCTAATAGTATTTTTGTGAAACTAAATTAGTATGTTAGAAAGCCTTATATTCCACATGAAGATTGCCATGGAAACACCACAAGGAAATGACTAGTTTTATTTTCAGAGAAGCATATAGTAAATAAAGGACAAGGCCATAGCTTGAACAATGGATATAAAACAAAATACTGGCCAGTGTAGCAAAGTCAGTCCATCTTGTGCACTGAATGAGATAGTGTACCTCTGCAAAGAGAATACGTGATCATGTCATGAAACATTTAGTCATGCACACATGTATTTTCAAGTGCTTTGCTCTATAACTTTCCCACTCTTTGATCATTCAATAAAAATATTTATCTGTATACACACTCATGCATAACTATATACAGAAGTGTGTACCTATATATATATACACACACACACACCTATCTATACTTATATACAGGAACACTTCACAAAATCTTTGCATTAATCACTTCTAACATTAAAGACTACCTCCTCTGTTTCCTGTCCTGTAACATTATTATTAGTATATCAAAAGCTTCCTCTGCTGGAGCTCCTGTACATGCAGTGGCGTCTCTGGCTTTTGCATCAGCCCTACTTCTTTTCAGGGGAGTTCTGAAAGCATTTCTTTTTTTTTCTCCCATAACATTTTAAGAGTCAAATGGTGAGAAATGAACCTCAAAATTTTGCTGTTTAATGACACCTGGCATATTGAGATAAACTTTTATTAAAGCATTGTTGAAAACAAAGGTGAATTATATGTATTTGTGTAGTAATTTTTAAATGCAATAAAAAATAAACTCCATTTTTTAACTTCTTTGCTTCAGGGACCTGCTGCTTTTAAGTTTCACCAGTCCTTCTGCTGATATTGCATTACTCATTTGAGTTAGGAATGACTCACATAAGGTCCAGGTATCTTCAAGTTATCACTGGCATTTCAACAAACCAGCATTAGCTGGGAAGTCTTTAACAAGACCCTCTGTTCACATGATCCTACTGTCTGGGGGGTTCTGGGATTTGATGACAGGTTTTGTTCAAGTAAATGAGTGAACATACAAAAGCTTTTATTCACAGCAGGCATAAATCTGGCGGACAGAGCAGAACAACCCCTCAGGGGAAAACGAGAGCGGCTGGAAACTCCCTCCCATTTGTGCAATGCCAAATGAGAACTCGTGAGGAATATTTTCCCAGCCTCACTAATTTTCAAAATGGCAACTTATTTATCATACACTATAAGAAAAGCATAACAGGATATCATTTAACTCAGAGTATGTGTAACTAACACTGCTGTATTGCTCAACCATCTTCATGGCAATGCGTTCTTGCTAGCTAAGCTTTGTTGACAAAGACAAAATTTGGTTCTCTCTTTTCTGAAGCTCTGTGAAAATTTCAGTTTAAAAATCAAAACAACACCCTGCACCTATCTAACCACAGCTACAAAAAAAAATACATTTCCTGCTTTTTTCCATGCCTGCACTGGCATCCTCTCCATTTTTGCAACAGATTCAAACTTCTTGACCTCGCCTTCTTAATTCTTCAAGGACGGTGTTGCCCGAAGTCTAGTCTCCAGTTATGCCTCATCCTCCACCTCTCTCCATCTCTACCTTCTGCTCAGTCCTCTCCTCGACTACCTCTGCACTTTCTCCTGTCCTTTGTACCTCTTTTCTGCCAACACATGGAACAGATTCCTAGCTCCTCTCCATTAGGTAATTTTCTGTTTCTCCACATTAGTTCCTTAAAAATTCACTGTCTTGCCTTCATGACTCTCCTTGGACTCCCAGGTTCATGATAAGCCCCTTATGATGGTCTGATTTCTATCTGTTCAAATGAGGTCATCATCAGCTCAGAGCAGGGACTTCTCTGTCATGACATTAATCCCAAGGTGGATATCATCCAGAATTAGCCAATTTCTGGGCTAGTCACTCTGAGAGGACACAGAAGAGTACCTGAGTATTGAGAGTGGGGTCAGGTCAATAATCTTGGAAGGAAAAGCCTACCTTACCTCAGTGACATAAATATATACATTTCTCCCGTGACTTGTTTCTCCAGACACCACTTCCATGCTCTCCCTTGAGCAGGAACTGGCTCTGGGGGTCAGGCTGAGATCAGAGATGAACTAGAAGGACTCGATAAGATAGCAAAGGTGAGAAGCAAAGCTAGCTACAAGCAGGAGATGATTCTCCTGATGTGGATCAGATGGTTCCAACATTTGGCAGAGCACTGAGGGGACAGAGAGATGAAGAGGGCTCCTCCTGGGACAGATACATGCTAGGTATCTAGAGAACACATTTAGTTTCATGCCAATGCAAACATTTTAAGGGAGTATGCTTGGCCAAAGATAAATATGACATATGTGAGAAAGCAGGGTTCCCTGACCCTGTCTGAATCAACAAATCGCCATCAGTTTTCCTTCCTTTTCCTCCTCCAGATATCTCCATGCCAAGCTCTAGCAAATCTTATCCTGCCCCGATTCAGCCTCTCCTCCCCAAATCCTCTTCCACAGGAAATGCTGGGGATGGGAGGGATGTGGGGTCAAATTAATTTGGAAAACAACTGCAAAGTCAGCATTTCAGAATATCCTGTTGGGGAAAGCTATTTCTGCAGCAGGGGCTGGGAAGGCACGGAGGAGTGCCGGCTCCAGCCCCAGTGCTGCCAGGGGACAGGGACACACGGGGCTAGGGCTTGGCACAGGGCAGCGGGGCCATGCACGGGGAGCAGGGCTTTTGTTCAGTCTCAGCTCTCAGCCAATTGTTCCTGGGGCACAGCTAATTTCCCTGGAGCAGAAGAGGTGCTGCAGGGCCTACTTGTTATTGCTGTGCTTTTGCTACCTCTCAAATAACTGCGGGCTCCCACCTCACACACCAAAGGAGATTTTTAGATCTCCTGTGGGGTCCTAGACCTCAGGTCACACTGAGCTTCTGAAGAGCAACTGAAGAACCCAGCTGAAAAACTGGCAAATAAATAGAAACCGAGATAGCAAACAAGCTTCCAACAGCTTCTAAAAATGATATTTTTCAATAGAAAACTGTTGGTCAGAAGAACTTCTGACCAGCTCCACTAAATTTACTTATTTGTGTTTCCCCAGCTGTAAAAGAGATTTTTTTTTTATTTCTCTAAGAACAATGTACAGCGGTTCAGCTAACAAGAAAACACCTTAAAATGCTTTCAGTATTTCTGGAGAAAATCATTGCATAGGTGTGCAAATTCAGAAACAAGGAAACATCCTGCTATCTCAAGAATTTAATCAACTCATTATACTCACAGCCGTAAAAAACTCAAATGATGGATATTTCGTAGAAGTGCCTTCAAAAACTTACTTAATATTTTTGGTGTTTTCTTTATATCTAAGGAACTTGAAATTTTCTAAAGATCAGCCTCATCAAAAAAGCCTTATAAATTTACGAATATACCTGGTCCAAATGGATCAGCTGAGGTCTGCCTATCTAGCAACAAGAATAATCAGATATTTCTACAGCACACCTGATTCCAGAGTAATCCTGACTATTGTGAACTACAGAAAAACATACTCTACTCCCAGTTAAAATGTTTTTTAAAGGTTTTCTTTCAAAAAAACCCCATTTCTTAATCTATGATTACATGCTTCAGTGCACTGCAAGGCTTTCTAGTTTTCCATTCAGGACGCACAACTTTTTTCTTTTTTTCTCTCTTTCCCAAGAGGATTTTCACAAGAGATCTGCATTGCTCTGCTTCACTTGTCCGCAATTACAAGTCTTCAGGAGTATCCTGTGAGATGAGAGCTTTAAACTAAGAGCGACAGGGAAGGGAGATGACAAACCACTACCAAGTGAGGGCATGGTGGCCTGACTTGGCAAGCAAAGGGAGCAGGTTGACATGGACAAGACAGACCTCATATTGGGCAAAACAGGGCTGAAGGGGGCCCACCTCAAGCGTATGTACACAAATACAGAAGTGATGAGAGGACAGGATGACGGGGGAAGCTCTCACACCCTTTCCGGGAAATCAAGAAGAGTGGGCACCCCTCCAAAATGCATGGATTTATGAAGGGAAATCCACGCTTGACCAAGCTGGTAGCCTTCTACAGGGAGATGACTGGCTCAGTGGATGAGGGGAGAGTCATGGATGTTGTTTATCTTGACTTCAGCAAGGCTTTGGACAATCTTTCCTATCACTGCTTCCTTCAAGACAAGCTGAGGAATTACGGACTAGATAAATGGACAACAGTGAGGTGGATTGAAAGTTGGCTGAACTGCCAGGCTCACAGGGCTGTCAACAACCTGTTCCTGGATCTGCTGAACATGTATAGCGGTATTACACATACATACATTGCACACATATGGTATACAATAAATCCCTATATTATACATACACATGCAGACATGGAAAGTCTCGTCCTTCCAATTTCCCAGTGCAGAAACAAATAAGCATCTGGGGGAAAATGTAGCTGGTTCCAGGTAAACCCAACCACGGGGTTTACGGGTATCACGGGAGGATGGCAAAATAAGTTATAGCATTATTAACTGGAGGGGTAAAACAGCATTTATGAGGCAGAAGCATTTTAAATCAACAGGATTCATTAATTTGCATCCAGATATCATAGACAGTTTTGATGAGGAGAAATATGACTTACTGGTATTAAATTTTAATACATCTTGAAATATGAGGGGACTAAAGGTCTGCAAAATTTGTACCAATACTGAAAAAAGGCAAGCAGGTTGTCTGACAGAATTCGATGACAGTTTGCCTGATGTTAATCCCAGACAAAAAAATAGCAAGTTCTACAAGGGATCTGATTAATACAGAAGAACAAGAATAGCAAAATACCAGTCTGCATGGCTTTAAAGGAACCAGATCTCATCAAATGAACTAGATTGAATTAGATTTTCTTTCATGATCAGACTATGAACCTGATTTACACAGGGAGAAGCAAAAATAGAAGAGTTTATAAGGCATCCACTTTGCTACTACTTAATATTGCTAAATAAAAACTAGTACTCTAACATGTCAATTAAACAGAGACTAGCTAAAAAGTGGGTGTAAAATCTGCTAGCTGATAACTGGAGAATCATTC
The DNA here is from genome assembly GCF_018139145.2 of Gymnogyps californianus. NCBI lineage: Eukaryota > Metazoa > Chordata > Aves > Accipitriformes > Cathartidae > Gymnogyps > Gymnogyps californianus. The sequence goes on from NC_059471.1 coordinate 14,906,323, forward strand.
TCAAATGTACCTATTTCTGTAAAGCTTCCTCAGTGATTAATATTGATTCACAGATGTTCTTCATGCCCAGTGAAAGGACAAGCACGAGCCCCTTTTTATTCTTTGCCAACATCTGTCTGGAGAGGGTCCAGCCCATGGCTCAAAGCAGGTAATATGCCTTTGCCCTTCACTGTGCTTCCAGGAACAGCTGTGATTTTGGGTTTTCCTTTGTCTAAGATCACATCAGCTATTTCTCTTTCTTTTCTGAGATGCCAATCTTTTCCCTAAACTATAATCCTTGCAGATCTGCCTATTAATATAGGTTTACAAAGGAATTTATTTTTTATAGACTTGATTTTTTCTGCTGAATTCAATAGGCTGTGGATCAATATCCAGTGCATTTCTTGGGCATATACTGTCCTTTCTTGCCCTGCTTCTTTAACACACAGGTCACCGATGTCTGCAGCTGTACTTGCTGGCTGCACAGGCCATGTCAAACTGCATCTCTGCTCTAAGCAAATGTAAACTCAAGAAAGTACCCTAAGACAGGGCCTGTCACAGTGTCACTCTGACTGACACACAGTCCCAGATAACTCAAATACTTCGCAGGTCAAAAGAAACCTGGTGATAAAATGTCTTCATCCACTCCATCCACTTCTTCTAGGAGATGAAGAGCTGTCTCATAAATACAGAAATTGTTTGGGTATAACATACTCCTCCTTCTCTGCTTCTAAATCACAGGAAAGCAAATACCAGAAAATAGAGTTGGTTATATCAGAGTTGATAGGAGTTTCTGAAAACAACTTTGGGTTCAGGTTTGAGGAAACCATTAAAAGTGTTACATCAGCGTGACTGAAACCACATCTCCTCTGCACTGGCTACACAATTTCACGGTTGTTTAAGCAACAGCTTACAGACAACTTTTCTGCCACCAAATGGGTAACATTATCAGGACATCTTAAACCATGACAGAAGCATACAGTATGCTATAGATAGTGGACATAAGTATGTTTTGCACAGTGTTCATTGGCCTTTGAGAAAAGAAATGCCCCAAATTAGTCACTCTGTTGCATATTGTGCCATCAGTTTACTGCAAGTTCACTGTGCATTGAGAGTCCGTCCCAACCCAGAACTGCCACCAGTAGCTCGTGGTAGGTAAACCCCAGCAAGAGCACAGAAAGCACCAGCCAGCACCCCAAATCCAGTGTGCAATGGCGGATGAAGGTTCAGGGTGGCAGAGGAAGAGGTGTTCATCGCCTTTGCACTGAACCCAGCCATACACACAGCCATGGCCCTCAGCACGGCTGGTGCAGGGTGCTCCGGTGCATTCCTGAAGAAATCCAGATGCAGCTCTGAAGTTATTTAAAGAGAAAAAAAAAAACTCTGCAGCAGGGGTTTGGGGAGTGAGGGGTATTTTCCTTCTGTCACCCCACCAACGCATTGCTCCATGGGTCTCTTCCCCTCTTTGCCCTGGTGCCAGCCTGCAGCTGCCGAACAAAACCTCCCGCCCGCTCACCCAGTCCGTCCCGCACCAAGTCCAGCCAGGAAGGCCTGGGTCTGCCACGCAATGTGGCTTAGGCACAGCGCCAGTGAGTGCCACAGCACTTGTCTGTAAGCTTCAGGTCCCCCTCTAAGATCCTACAGCCATGAGTACCCTGCTATGCAAAGCCCCAGCAAAGCAAGGTGCCTCCAAAGCAACAGCAGGGAGGCAGTCAAGGAAACCCTGCAAAAGAGGGCATGGCTTAAATCTGGCCCTCCCCTGGATTTCCTTGTGATCCTGAAAGCATGTCTCCATTCTCCAGTTTCCACTCAAGAGTGGCTTCCCCAGGAGGCCTGCAAGTGGGGTCGGGGAGGCAGATGGCCCCTGCTAAGTTTGGGGGCATTTCTATGGTAGCTAATTTACGTGCCTCTTTAGTTGATGTTTTTATTTTGTGGATGCCGCACTCAGATACCTAACTTTTGCCAGGCACCGTGGAGGAAGCCTAAAGCAGATATATCCCTCCTTCATATCCTTGACTTAGAAAAATTCCTTACAGGAAGAGTCCGTATTCCACAGAATTTTTTCCCATCACTCTAATCAGGAGTGGTACATATTTGCCTTGAGGTAGTGATGCATATTTGTGAGCTTTCCTTGCTCCTGGGTGGCTTCTAAAAAAGTTGAATCTAGAATTTGAGCACTTCCTTTTCTGATGCAATTTGAGAAAGCAAGTTTTAAGTAATTGGACTATATCTGCTGTTGATGACATTAACTACATCTATTAGTGTAGGCATAAGTACAATGACTGTCTTCAGTAACTCTGTAAATAGTGATGTAGGAAAAGACAGAGGTTTTACAATTTACAGCATCAACTAGTCAATAAAAGTATATTTGATTGTCTCCGAATTAGCTGCGGCATTTTCCTATCCTTTTAAATGGTCTTTCATTACAGCCCAGAAAATAAATTAAGCCAAGGCATTCTCCGAGTAACACTTTAAAAGTTATCCACAAACTCACCAAACCAAAGCTTGTCATAGACATTCTTCAAAGTCAACACAAACATACAGCCTTTTAGATTTAAAATTATTGTATAGTTACTTCTGTGAAGGAACTTAATCACAGTTAATTCAATTCCATAGAGACTTCACTTTATAACAAAGCTGAAGTACACCCTATAAATGCAACTCAAAGAAACACCTTGCACCAATATGTCTGATACTAAATTTAATTAAAGTTTTTAGCTAAAGATCTTTTGCCTTGGTTAACTAATCTTGGATTCTAAACTGTGACTTCAGCTTCCAGAAGAACACCAGACACTGATTCTGGTAAATATATAATTAACTCAACCTGCAGCTAGTTTGGGTAGGGGTGCCCAAGCTGCAGGAGGACCAAGGAGCCCCTGGAGGTTGCAGGCACTCCCACTCTCCGGCCCCAGCGGGGCCCTGGCTCTGCAGAGGAAAGATCCATTCCCAGGGCTCAGATAGGGAAAACCAGGGTGCACAAGTCCAGGTGTCCCCAAATTCCCAATACAGACGTACCCAGTGCAAGGAATGAGCATCTCCCCAGGTACTCATCTTCATCTGTCGGAGTCCAGAGAACACCAGAAGGCTGGCTCTGCTTTACTGGCTGCGTTTAATCTTTTAATTTCACTCAGGTTTCCATTTCATTTTAGGAGATTGGGGCTGTAACTGCAATACGGCAAAAAGACTCAACAATTGTCACACCACAAATTTACACCCCCTATTTTTTTGCCACACTAAAGACAAAGAGGAAAGCTTAGCTCAATCAGAGAAATTAACAGCGAGTAGGATAGACTAGAATCTAAAAGTATAGGTATTTTGTCTCGAGACAATAACATAAAAAAGTGATATTTATAGATCTCTCCAAGGAGTTTTTATGTGTAAATCAAGGACTTACGTTCACAATGCAGCTGGCTGCAGGCTTTGACTATTTTATATGGTTAAAGCACATTTGTCACAGACATTAAACTGAGGCAACATGACTAAATTTCCACCTGCAGGTACAGCAAAATAAATACAAGACAAAGTTTTTTGAACTAGCTCTTTTTTACTATTTATTTATTTATCTGTTACTTCCAATGCATTTCATAGGCACATCCAGTTTTCTTAGAAGTATGGAAAACAAGTCCTGAGCCTGAAGCCATTTCTTTTATTCCCTTAAAAAATGTAACTTAAATTTAAGTATCAATATCCTATCAGTCTGTACTCTGAGACTGTTCTCCCCCATCTCCCCTGGCTTGATATCTTAAAACTTTGCCCACAAATGATTACTTATTGCTGGGCCTGACCATGCTGCAGGTGCTCCTCAGCCCACCGCAGCAGAGGACAAGCACCTTTGAGGTCAGAGACGGACGCCCCTTTGCAGAGCCTCCACCCCACGTCCCACTCCACGCGTGTGTCGGGGACGCACACTGCTGAGAAACAAAATAATTCAACGGAGATGGTTTTATAAAACCTGTTCACCTCATTGTGCTGTCTCTTTCTTTGATGATCAGAATAAGAAGTATTGCATGGGAATACAAACTGATGGAATGCCCCCCCCCCCCGCCCCCCGCCAGCACAAAATGGCCATAAATCCTCTCCATAATCACAGAGTAATGAGAAAGGCGCTAAGAGAAGTTAAGACAGGCCAATTGGGAATACTTCTGAGAAAACCTCTCATTAGAAAAATGTCTAGCACTGGGAAAAAATGGACTTACTGGGGATTTACATAGACAAAATGTAAATTAAATTAGTATTTCTCTGGTTCCTCTCAGTTTTATGTTTTCAGTAGCATTTTAAAATCCTATTATTGTTAAGAATGGACTGCTTTTACCTCCTGAATTTACCCAGCCTAGTCCAGTGGACAACCTGAAAGCAGACCTCTCTCTAGTTCTTCCAAACACTTAGAAAATTCTCCCTAAATGTTCTGACCATAGTCATCTTTCATCTGAAGTCAGTGAGATTGTAATAGATAGGAGAATGGGATTAGGTTACTGATTTTTGCTCCTTTCAATTGGCTTATGGACTCTCCTTTGCTTTAAAGTCCCCCAAAACTGCAGCTCGTCTGCCCTACAGAGGGGACCTTGATGGTCTGTAGGGGCAGCTTGGCATGTGGTGCAGGGGCACCACCTCACTAAGCTTTTGCATGGATGTGAGAGTGAGAGAAACCTCCAAAGGAAAAGAAATTTCTTGAAAAGATGACAAAATGATAAAGAGGTGCAGATGATTAAATCCACACTGACTTTTAAAATAAGAGTTCCAAACTAAAAAAGTTATAAATAAAAGAGTTCAAGCATCTCCTGTGTTTGGAGGTGGATTAAGCACAATCTACCCCAACACGCCCATCGTTACTGTCTGGGTCTGGACAGACCACGGGGAATGTCTCAGCTGGGATGGTCTGTGCCCTGTGGAGGAAACTCCTTCCACAAAGCCAGACCTGACAGCAAAGCTGCCCCCAGACCCACGGCAGTTTGTCAGCAGCCGGCCAGGGCTCAGTAGCCCGATGGCTCAGAGACCGCAGGTTGCAGCGCAATCATGGCCTCAGTCTGTACCCACCCACATCCTTCCAGAGCTTGGGCTGGGATACAGAGGTAAATGCCTCTCTACTTTCTCTCACTCGTCCTCGTGTACACGACACCGACTGACAGCCATCTTTCACATGCAGTCAGACACTTTCGCACGAGCAAAGCCAAACGGCTCGGTGGTTTTTCCTTAAACCAAGCACCTCCACTAGTAAAAGGCAATTCACAGTATTTTTACTTGGTCCACTGCCTACTTGGCTCTTTATCCAACTGAGACACAGATGACACAGCTGATGCACTCATACTAATTATTATATAATATATCACTTATACTTCCATAAACTCAACACATCCAGACTGCTACTCCTCACTCCTGTAACCTCAGGCCCCCCCTGGGTCTCTGCCTGAGCTGTGGCACTGGTACGCCTCTGCCTGGTCTTGTACCTTCCTTTATTGAAATAAATGAGATAAAAGAGACTATAGTTTTACAGTAGTAGCGAACAGACTCCTGAAGTCAAGAAACAGAGAACTTTACAAAACTGTGCCTAAACCCACCAAGCCAGAACAGAGACAGCAGGGTGGCAGAGTAGCAGCCTTGCAGGGTTCTGCGGACTCCTGCAGCACTCATTTGCTCGATCATGTGTGAGGAGCACAGGAGGAAGATGTTTCCCCAAAAATAAAACTGACTTTTTGTCCAAAAAAGTGGAAAGTCTGAAAATTTTGGCTGAAGACCTGTGAGTCTACATTTTCCTTCCCATGGCAATTTTAATACATTTTTCCGGCCAGGCCTATTGATAAGCCAAGCTCCCATCTGTTTGCTGTCATTAAAAATGTAACTGTTATTTTTAGATTAATTTAAGCACTAACCTCAATGTCCAGCAAGGGAGGGTATTGTGCCCAGCTACTGAAAACCCCAGTATTTTGTGCCTTATGTGCCAGAGACTCATCCCATCACAGGACTGACAGCTTCTACTTAGCCCATGGAGTACTCCCTAATTGCAGTGCCAGCTTTGCTATTTCCAGCACCTCCTAGACAATTAAGCACCAGCATTTCACTGCACCAGCTCAGTATTCCCACCAAACTAAATGTTACTTTTTGTAGACAGAGGCTATACCATTGCAGAGGGGTTTACGCACACCATCGTTTCTGAAGCGGGGAGAGCATAAAGGCAACCCAGGAGGTGCTCTCTCTTATAGGACAGATCCCTGCTGAACACATTCGCAACCCCGTACTATTTGCTAATGCTCATTGCCAGAGCCAAGCTCTTGTGAAATGGTGAGCTATCAGGTGCAAATCAGGTACTGCCTACCCTGAATTACCAAAATCAGGATAAGGGTACTGAGCAGACTGCTTTATTTCACCTTGATGGTATCTGTATCTCACTGGGAATTGAAGTGCTTGTTTGATATACACCACGGCAAAGCAGTGATTTGTACAATAGGTCACACCTGAAAATTTTTTTAAAATCCTCTAAATAAAAGGTGTATGTGATGGGTTGACCCTGGCTGGATGCCAGGTGCCCACCAAAGCTGCTCTGTCACTCCCCCTCCTCAACTGGACAGGGGAGAGAAAATATAATGAAAGGCTCGTGGGTCGAGATAAGGACAGGGAGATCACTCACCAATTACCATCATGGGCAAAACAGACTCGACTTGGGGAAAAATTAGTGCAATTTATTACTAGTCAAATCAGAGTAGGATAATGAGAAATAAAATCTAAATCTTAAAACACTGTCCCCCCAGCCCTCCCTTCTTCCCAGGCTCAACTTCACTCCTGATTTCTCTACCTCCTCCCCCTGAGCGGCACAGGGGGATGAGGAATGGGGGTTTGGGTCAGTTCATCACACGTTGTTTCTGCCGCTCCTTCCTCCTCAGGGGGAGGACTCCTCACACTCTTCCCCTGCTCCAGCGTGGGGTCCCTCCCACGGGAGACACTCCTCCACGAACTTCTCCAACGTGAGTCCTTCCCACGGGCTGCAGTTCTTCATTAACTGCTCCAGTGTGGGTCCCATCGACGGGATGCAGTCCTTCAGGAGCAGACCTGCTCCAGTGTGGGTCCCCCACAGGGTCACAAGTCCTGCCAGCAAACCTGCTCCAGCGTGGGCTCCTCTCTCCACAGGGCCACAGGTCCTGCCAGGAGCCTGCTCCAGCCCGGGCTTCCCACAGGGTCACAGCCTCCTTTGGACATCCACCTGCTCCAGCCTGGGGTCCTCCACAGGCTGCAGGTGGATATCTGCTCCACCGTGGACCTCCATGGGCTGCAGGGGGACAGCCTGCCTCACCATGGTCTTCACCACGGGCTGCAGGGGAATCTCTCTGCTCCGGTGCCTGGAGCACCTCCTCCCCCTCCTTCTTCACTGACCTTGGTGTCTGCAGAGTTGTTTCTCTCACATCTTCTCACTCCTCTCTCTGGCTGCAATTGCTGTTCCGCAGCGGTTTTTTCCCCCTTCTTAAATATGTTATCACAGAGGCGCTACCACCGTCGCTGATGGGCTCGGCCTTGGCCAGCGGTGGGTCCGTCTTGGAGCCGGCTGGCATTGGCTCTATCGGACATAGGGGAAGCTTCTGGCATCTTCTCACAGAAGCCACCCCTGTAGCCCCCCCGCTACCAAAACCTTGCCACGCAAAGTGTTTTAGAATGATAAGCACTAATCAATCATTCATTTTCATTAGAATGAAGGAGTTATTTCTGCTTCTGCCTTTTAATTATTAATTAAAAAGGACAGAAAGAAAGTGGAGACAAATTGTTTAAGCATCTAAAAAGATACTAGTAAAAGAATGTAAGGCAAAATCTGAAAAATTACATAGCTGGATTCCTTCAAATATATGACAAGAAAATAGAGTGTGCTTTTTCTTCTGATTGCAATTTTCTAATAAGGAAAAAGTTATTAAAATTGTAATTTCTAACAGACTTTGTATCAAAATATTCTTTTATATTACTTGGACCTTCTCAGCTTTTGTACTCTCGTCTGCTGAATTCTGTTCTGTTTATTTCTTGGCATTTTAGTGGACTGTCAATCTATGTGGTTGGATCAGAATTAAATCAGAGCACTAGAAAGGTTTGCAAAATACTTAACTTTGCAATAATGCAGGACCTTATTGAATATTATGAGGCAAAAATAGCTGCAAATATAAAAATGAATCTGTTGTCATAGGCAGGAGACATACAAAATGAAGTCTTATTTTTTAAATACTTAGTTTTGTATTTGTGTGTCTGTGCCGAGTTCTCAGTTTCATAACTCATGTATTTACTTTTGCAACCAAAAAAACACAGAAGAAAAAAATAACTTCTATTTTATATCTCCTTATTGTAGAAAATTAATTGGGTTTTGACATTTTTTATCTGCAGCTACATACCACAAAATAGCTGAGACTTGGAAACATTTACTGCGTTTTCCTGTATATCTCATAGTTTCCCCATCCCTGGTTCAGTTTAACAGCTTTGTCAGAAGTTTGTTGTCAACTGAGTGTTGAAAGAAAATATGATATTACAATCTGCAAAAAAGGTTAAAGGGAAAGTAGAAAAAGAAGTTTGGAAGAAATTATTTTATAAAGAAAATGTCATCTTGTGTCCATTTATAAGTTCATTTTTGCCATATTCAGAATAGTCATGAAACAACATCCTAAAAGCGATGTCTGCTGGCACTGGCAATTAAACTGTTTCCTGATTTGCAGTTCAAAGGCAAAAAAACCATATTAGCTGTTTCCTAAATTCCTAGCCAGTGAAAATTTACAAAAGATTTTGCATAAGCCTAGTGCTGGCAGCCTGAACTCTACTATAATATTAATGAAAATTCAGGGATTGCTGTCTCAGAATAACGTGTCCAGGTGTTAGTTTATGGGAAATGACACAGTTAAATACATCAGAAACAGAGGTGACTCTCCGAAGTGCCAACTAACTTGATTACCGCTGCAGTCAACAGCATCCAGCCATAAGGCTCACCTGCAAGGAGACATTAGCACGCACAAAAAGTTGCATCCTTGTTCACAGCACACCGGCTGCTCCTCATGCCCCACAACTGGAGCACCAAGACGCAAACCTACATTTTTGTACATGATCCAGGAAAAGAGGCACAAGGAGGGAGAGGGTGACATCTTCTCCCTCTGCACTTGGGTGTGGGTGCATGGTGAATTCAGAAGTCCTGGTCTGCCAAGTGCTCTGACCAGCACCTGGTGAAACTGTGCTGTAATGCCTGCCTAGGAAACGCCACGTGTTACTTCTGCATGAAAATGCAGGTGCATAAGAGGAATAAGGGTCTGGCACGCACCCAAGCACAAGAGGGGTTAAGCACAAGCGGCGTTAAGCCACTGCCAAAGCTTAGCTATCCCACCTTAGGAACTAGGAAGTGCTTCCCATATCTATACTATAAATGCAACTTCTGAGCACTTACAGAAGGAGACTACCCACCCCGCACATTCCCATTATACAATCTTCATCCAAAGGTCCTGCTGGGAGCCAATAGCAGATGCCTGTGGAAGCTATCAAGATAAAACAAGACTCAGTCAGCCTCCAGAAACCTCTGGTGCAGGGGTTTCCTGATCTCATGTCAATGTTTGTGAATGTAATAGCCTTCATACATTCGTCTTCCATGAATCCATCCAAGTCCTTTTTGCATACATGCAAACTGTTACTGTCTTTTTAGCAAACTGCAAAGCTTCACTAGAAATTGTGTGCAGACATACTGCTTTTTGTTTATTTTAAACTTGTCATCTGCTGATTTTATTTGCTAGGTCTTGGTTTGGAATATACACGACAGCTCTTCCCACTTCACCCTTTCCATGTCATTATGGTGCTATAGACCCCTTTTATATTCTCTGCTCCCCAAGGGGGTCAACTTATTTAACAGTCTTAATCTATTTATTTGCTCCCACATGGAAGCCATTCCCTAGCTTGAATCATCTTTGTCTTCTTTCTTTGTATCTTCTTTCTTTGTAGCTTGCACCAGCTCTGGTCCCACTATGTAAATGAGATGAACATTGAGGCTACTGGACCACATAGCTTCCCATTCTTCCCTCACCACCAGGGGTTCTGCTTGGGCTCTGAAAAAGTTTGGGAGTGACTTTATTGTTTTATTTGGTTTTTTTCCCCCAATTTCATATTGCCTACAGAGGGTCATTAATTTTTTCCCAGCCACTCCAGCACTTGCCCCTAAGTTCCATCGCCCATCCAGAAGCAGGTAGCAGCCAGAGCTGCCTCTGTGCTGTGCTGTGGATGGACCCCATGAAGGTGCCTCAGTGACTTTGGTTGCCACAGTTTGAACACCCTGGAAATGTCCCGTGCAACTACACTTGTACCTTCTATTTTACTATTTAACATTCAGTGCCTGTGCTACATCAGAGTCGCAGAGAACTCAGTGCAGTTACTTTTATGTGCAAAGATTCATCGCCATGAGACCCTCTTCCTTAGTGCTAAATATAAAATACCCCCTAAAGCATTGCACGGCACTGCACAGGGTAAATACAGAACCATACAATATTAAAAAAAAGGAGATGCATGAAAACCACAGCGCATGAAAGCTCTGATGGGCAGTGCATGCTCTACGTGTTTTCTCATGGAAAGCAAACACCGGCGACTGCGGTCCTGGCTACAAGGGGAGCCCAGCACCGGCTGTGCCTCCTGCCACCGTGCATCCTGGGCTGATACAACGCAGGTGAGTAACAAGTGACAACGCAGCTGGAGGATACTGTGTGCAAAAAACACTTAGGGTTAAAAAAAAAAAATTCAGAATAATTAAAACCCAATAAAACAAACCAACACAAAATAAAACAAAATAGAAACGTTTCTTGGAAAGCGGAACCAGGGAGGCTGGGAAGAACAACTCCTCCCCTGCCTCCCCGAGGGAGTCCCTCCCGGCGGGTTCACCGCCTTCCCAGGGAGATGTCAGCACGGCGGAGACCCGGCTGTGTGAAGCGAGAGGCGGCGGGGCCGCCGTCCCGGGGGTGCAGCGGGGCCGGGGGCCGGGGGCCGGGCCCGGCCGCCAACGCTGCGGTCCGGCCGCGGGGGAGGAGACGGCGCCGCGCACGGCGCTTTGGCGCCCCCTGCCGGCGGGCCCCGCGCAACGGCAGCGCCCGCGAGCGCCGGCCCCGCGGCACACGGGTTACCACGGCAACGAGGCAGCCAGCCCGCCCCCGCGGCAGCGGGGCCCGGCGGGGCCTCGGCCAGCGCGGTCCCGGCCGGGCGTGAGGGAGCGCACCCCACGGGGCACCGCGGGGTACCCAGGGCCTGCCGAGGGCCGATAGTCCCCGGGGTCGCAGGAGTTCAGCCCCGGAGGCCGACCTGCGCAGTGGGAGAGAGCCGGCGGCCCTTTGGCGGGCGGCCCCGCGCCGCCCCGCCGCCGTCACCCGAGCCGGGGCATCCCGCCTGTTTTGACTAAGACTTGAAACCACTGGGTCAAAACCAGGCGGGCCTTCCCTCCCGTCACACTCCTGGGATTTGAAATCGAGTGGAATTTAGGCACTTGGCAGTCCTCCGTAGTTGACAGAAGAAAGAGGTGTACCTGGAAAAACTCCCCAAGTTTTGAATGGTTTTTATAACAAAGCTTTGCTGGCCTCAAAGCTGAGCCTGGTATTTGCTTCTGAGGGCTTGTTTTTGTTACGCAGTCTTGTCCGCAAGCCACCTGCCAAGGACAGTCTTCTGCAAAAATAAAAAACAAAACTGTCAGACCATATGAGGCTGGGGAAAAGCTGAGGCAATGGAGAAAAGCACATGGAAAATAAATGCTTGCAAGCCCATTTTGTACTGGTCTTACCAGACGTCTCTCTCACTGAGAATTGCATTAGGAATACATACCTGGGTATGTCTGCTCGTGTGTGATTTCTACACACACACTCGCACACACAAAGCTAAAATTTGAAATCATGGCACAAAAAAGTTTTCTTTAATGAAAGGACTATTCCCTTCTTTACATGAATTGTATCTTTATACAATACTGCACAGTACAGTGTTGTTTGCACTGTTCCGTATAAGAAGTATTTATTAGAGCATGTTGTAAAGTAAGAACTTAACTTCTGGTCAATGAGTATAGAACATGTCAGCAAAACCTGCATCCGCTGAAAGCCAAAGATGCCTTTCTTTCCTCAATTTTAACTCATTTTACAATGAGATGCAAAATGAAGTGCAGCCTGTCTTTATAGGTTAGAACACGTGGCAGATCAATAGCCAGCCTGGAAATGGGTGTGCGTGTTTCCAGTACCCCTTTCATAAATAAATTCCATTCTCTGTACGGCCATGCAAACAGAAATCCCACAAAGCAGCTCTCCCGTACTGATGGATTATCTCTGCTGGCTTCTGGGTCAGTAATGGGGCTCCTGCAGGGCATGCTCCGGAGGGAGCAGTGCAAAACAAAACTAAAGTCACCAGAAAGATTTTTGATTCACTGACTGTAACTGTAAAATAGCTTCTATACTTCAGGTTTAGGTGTAGTAAATATAAACCTAGTTGCAGTGGCTGCATTTAGAAAGGATCTAAGTCAAAAGTAGAATTGGTGTACATGCAACATCTTGGTAACTCCCTGATTATGTATGGTTCAATGCAGTTTGCCAGCTGGAAGCTCATCTCCAGCCACGACACCAAACACATCTATGGCAGCATTTCTGGTATGAACCACCACTGCAGAGATTAAAAGAGAGAACAGATAACATCAGTCTCTATCTCGTAAGACCTCAGGGGGAGGCACAGTTTCACTCCCATGGAGACCTGTTTCATACTGGCCTGCCCTGCCAGGATGTCACTGTCAAAGTTATTTCTAACCTCTTCTCTGTCATTACAGACAGAGCCTGTGCCAGGACATTTCCAAGGACTCTGATGCCTCTGTGTAGGCAAGTTAATCCCTTTCTGAAGGTCTCTATGCCCCCAGGACTTGATTTCTCCTGCTGAGCTCCTGGCACCCTCCAGGGGAGCTCAGGTAAGAAGTGCAGGTTTCCTTTGCTCCCTGTGTAATCAATAGAGACAATTTGACTTTCCTCAGGCCCACTTAAGATCTGGCTCAAGCTCTTGATATGCATGCCTTCCACTGATGAGATGGGGAGCACTGAGTAACTACACTCCCAAGTTAAAAGTCTCAGCATATCAGCATTTAAACTCCTTTTTTTTTTTTTGTAATTCCAGTGATGAGACCAGCATAAAATTCTGGCTGCTCAGATGGTTATTTGTTAAGCCTGAGCGCTGTTCACAAATTCAGAAAGCAAGCGATAAGGACTTCAGGGCACCTGCAGATGGAAACCTCTGCATAAGCACAGGTTCAGTGCTGGAGGAGCACCACTCTGATGCAGATTCCTTATTTTACTGACTTATCACTAACACAAAATAATCTTGATCCGTACAAAGTCATGAGCCATAAGCAATATTATCCTGTCCTGAGGTATGCAAGTTTAGAAAACTTGGTTAATTTATGTTAAGACTGGCTTTCTGACCTTTGCATGTGGAAAGTATTGGTTTATTTCTCTCTTCTGCAACTTCTTATCTGCAATGTTTTCCAAGTCATCTTATTTCCTACTAATCTAACTAAAGTTAAGTTTAAAAAATGCTGCCTGTTGTTATTCATATTGGGGGAGCAGCCCACGTCTTAGAAACCACAACACCTGCTCAGATCACTATTTTGAGCAAAAAAGTAATGATTTTGTTCTCTGTTTTAATCTTGGAAAAAATCTAATTACATGGTGTCCAGATGTAACAAATGTGTGCTTATTTTATCTCACTCCTTCTTAGTGGATTCATTCCTTTTGCCCACAAGGAGAAGGACCCACACATCAAAACTTCCTTACCCACTGCAATCTCCTCTCTGTGCTGAATGCCAGATTTACACAGTGGCTTTATTTTTATTTTGATCAGACAAGAACCTTCCACCACAGCCTTCACAGGTCGCTCTCAGTCAAGCCACAGAATGTCATGATTCAGCTACTTCGGTCTCTTCCCTTTGCATTTCATAATAATATTCTCCCACTGTCATCTTTACTGTCTTACTCTTGAATATCTTTCATCTATGGGAATTCTGTAATTAGGCCTCTCACCCCTTTATCGACTTTCTTGTGTGACATTCCAACTACCATCACAGGAATGTTGCATACTAGAACTTTTTATGCACATAAATCTCTCCTTAAGTTTGAACAGTGATTCAATTACTGAATCATTACTAGGCTTAATCCAGTAATACTCTAGTCTTACCATCAGAAGCCAATTATATTTTTTCTCTGTAGGGAACCCAAAGTTTGAGTTCACTCTCTTTGCTTTTAGTTTAAGATACGACATTACAAAACCTAATTTTGTCTATTACTGGGAGTGAAATCACCTGTTGTAGTTTAGAACTGCATTTCTCAAAATCCAGCTATGTTGTAGGGCCAGCTCAGAGAGTACTGTTTCCTACCTTTTTTTAAAAGATTCATTCAAGCATTTTTGTCATGACATGGCTTATCATGATAACAACTATCTTCTGCCTAACAGATCAGTGGTTAGAGCAGCCACCCATGAAATGGGACATCTAGTTTTAGGCAGTCTTCAGCTGGAAGTCCAGCAGAACCATGTCCTATCTACTAGACTAGTTTCTTACTGAAAGCAATCTCTACCTCGTCCCTTGACTGTTATATTCATGACTGTTGAGTGGCCAGTTCCAAAAAGAGGTTGCTCTAGAGCTTATAGCCAAAATAACCTCCGACATATAGGTGATCTGATACAAACCCTAAGCTTCAAGTTGATCTACACTCCTACTTCATGGCAAAGTATTGTAGACGCTGAAAACTGTAAGCCATTATGCAAACAGGGAGCATTTCCACTGCTATTATCTTTTTTTTATATAAAATCCAAATGTATCCTCACAAAAGGGGAGGAGTTAGGATCCTGAGTGAATGAGGGCACTAAAATTTCTTCTTTTTTACTATATAGACAATGAAGGGAATAAAACATTGGAACTCTCTCTGGAGGACTTCAAAAGGTGGATCTCTGGACAGTGGAAAACACTTTTTTACTGTGGTGGTGGTTGAACACTGAAATAGGTTGCCCAGAGAGGTTATGCAGTCTCCATCTGTGGAGATACTCAGAATGCGACAGGACATGGTCCTGGACAACCTGCTCTAGGTCACCCTCCTTGAGTACATGATCTCAAGAGTTCCCTTCCAACCTCAATGATTCTGTAATTCTGTGATCTCTCTCCATTGATCTTATCAGAAGTTGAAACAGTACTCCAAAAAAAAGTGTCATTGTCATTGCTCAGGACTAGGCAGCTGAATTTCAAGTGCATCTGGGCCTACGCTGTGGACACTGGATCCTACCTTAAGTTCCTAGTGAACTTTAGGCAGTGATTCAGGAAAAAAATCACCACACTGCAATTTTAGTACTTATTTGAAGAACCTAACTTCTACAGGGTGAATATTTTGTGTGCTAGAGGCTTATTTTTTTGCCATTCTCACATTCCTTTTCAGTCACCTTTCAACTTTGGAAGTAGAGAAAAATAAAATTATGTGAAGAAGTTCCAAGAATTTTTTATTCTAAGTTTGAAGAGAACAATCCTATCCTCCTGTTTCATTCCTGGCAAAGTCCTTCAATTTACTATTATGACAGGAAGAGCTCACATGTATTTCCCTATGCATTAGAGATTTGTTGCAGAAACTTGACTTTACAAAGAAAAATGATGTTATTGTTTGCTGTTGGTTTGTAGTTCTGTAACTGGGATGATGTCAGCACTTCTGTAACAAATAATTGCACTGCAATGAACTTGGAGGGCTTTTTAATTAAAGACTTAGTATATACTGTGGAGAGCCAGATTTTTCTCCAGAAAGGGGAGTAATCAGTTCTTAGAAAAGTAGAGTTCTTGTAGGTGAAATGTAGTAATGCCCTCAGGCCCTGGTCCCTGCTCTGTTGTAATAATTGCTATTAAAAACCCCACACAATAAGAAAGATGATCATTGGAGAGCTTTAGAATCTAGAAAAACACCGCAAAATGTATACATGTGCGTATCTATTCCAAAGAATGGGAAGTTGAGCAAGCATGGCAGAAGGCCAGCATGGGTGAACGTGGAACTCATGACTAAGCTCAGACACAAAGAAGGACCCAGAAGGTGGAAGCAGCAACAGGCTGTTTGAGAGGAACACAAAGATTTTGCCTGCACGTGTCAGAGTAGAGTTTGCAAGGCCGAAGCTCAGCTGGAAGTGAAACTAGCAAGGGAGGTGAAGGGCAACAAGAAAGGGTTTTATAATTACATTGGCAGCAAAAGAAAAGGTAAGGAGCATGTGAGCCCATTGCTCAAGGGGGCAGGGGACCTCATGACCAGGGACATAAGAAAGGACAAGGTACTCAGTGGCTTTTTTGCCTCAGTTTTCACTGGTAAGGCTTGTCCTTAGGCTTCCCTAGTCCCCCAAGCCTGCACCCAGAGCCTGTGGGACTGAAGCAGGACCCACAGTAAAGGAAGAGAGAGTTCGGGATCACTTAACCCACTTCAGACATACACAAGAAGTCAGAGTCAGTTGGGACAGGACAAATGGCAGCAGACACAAGCTGGAACGTGGGAAATTCCAATCAGATATTGGGGAAAAAAAATCACCATGAGGGTGGCCAAATACTGGAACATGTTGCCCAGAGAGGTTGTGGGATCTTCATATTTGGAGGTGTTCAAGACTCAAATAGAAGGGTCCCTGAGCAATCTGATCTAATTAGACATGCTGTTAGCAGGTAGCTGGACTAGATGAGCTCCAGAGGTCATCTATGATTCTATGAACTTTAGCTTGTTTTATAACCCCATATAATGAATACTTCTGTCTCTACATTCTTTACATGCACCATGAAAAATGTAACTAGAACAGATGAGAGAGAATAAGGGCTATAGTGAAGGTTCCCAGAAAATACATGTTAAAGCATCAAAATGTGTGCAATGCCATGTGCGCGCACACACAAATATTCTAAAGGACATAAGCTTTTCTCCTGGCTTTATATAAGCCTGAATGGAGTTTGATCCCTTAAATAGACCCAGCAAGATCATCTGACCACAGGAGTCACAAGGAGCTACTAGTACCTATTTAGTTTTCTATTAAAGGTAATGGCTGATAAAAGACAGTACCTGTTGGGACTGATGTTTCTGGACAACTTGTACAAAACAGGATCACTGTTTCCTCTGAAGAGCATGACAAGTCAGGACTGTCTCTATTTTACTGGATCATCCAGCAACCTTGGTCAGGAAGAATGAGAGCCCATGCTTATTAGAATACCTATGGGCTTAGTTTGTACACTTTCAAGTAAGCAGGAAAACTATCTCGCTCTATACAGACCAGTCACTGAACGGAGTTTCCAGATGAAGCTGTGGGCAATTACGTGATGAACTACATGTAATTGATAGTTACAGCCTTCATGAAAAGAATAGTGGGCTTGGACATTCAAAACAAGCAGCAGTGGGGAGATCTCGAATTTTAATCATCTGCCATTACTTCTTCTTTCTTGTCTTCAAAATGCAGTCATGCACAAGTTTAACTATAGGCCCAGTCTCATCTCTCCTTCCATTCTTCCTTGCTCACTGCAGTGTTGAGTTCTTGTTGAGCTCTGCATCCCAACGAGCTAGTATTTCCATTAAAACCACCACAGATTCTGTTCAAGGGAGTCTACAGACATTAGAGTGAGGCTAAAGGGAACTTTACCATGTTACTGCATTTAGTGTTTTAGTGTTTAGTGTCCCCATCAGATGGGGGGAGGGAAAAGCAGATATTCCTTCAGTCTCAGAAACTTCTTCATATAGCTTTGTGCTTCGTATCACATCATTGTACATTGGCAGTGGATCTGTGCACTCTGCTTTAACCCACTAGGGGCATGCATCAGAATTTCTTGGTATCGTGCTTTTCAGGTTGAAGCACCTTCATGTCAGTGATCATGCTGCCAACATTTGCAGAACATCCAACATAGTAGATTTCAAGCAAGGGTTCTTGAGATGGTAGTTTAAATAACTGCATATTAATTGTGCATTACATTAGTGATCCTTAAATAATTGGGAAGACTTATGGAAACTGTTGCATGCAACAAACTAAAATTTAGAGTCAGGCTATGAATCAAAGTTTCCTACCTGCAACTTGGAGTACTGTACAATGCATATAAACATGCTATGTATTTTGTAGTGAAGTATCAATACAATGTAGTGTTATTTTTTCATATGTTCCATAACAGAGACCAGTAATAAAACCAAAATGTTTTTTCATGTTAATGAAACATGACTGATTATAAAGTTTTAAATACATGCCAGAATTTACAGTTAAAAAAAAAAAAAGAAGTAATCTAAGTAGTTTAGAGGATCTTTTACTGCCCAGTTAAGGATTTTCCAAGTGGAAAGTAAAATACCTTTAGTTGTACTGTTTTGTTATTTCCAGATGTCTAATACACTGAACCTGCACTGCCGCATCAGTAGTACTCAGGCTGTGGAAACCATGTTGTCATTTATTTATATTACTGTAGCATCATAAACTGGGTCAAATAATTGGAGTTCACCAAACTGAGATTTATAAATTGAAGACATACTCTTGGAAAAAGAAAACAAAAGAAAGAAATGCAGTTTCATAACATCAGAGATTACATGTCCTTTGAAGACAACTTCTCATAGTCTGAAGTATCATTCCTGGAATAGATACTAAATGTAGTTTAACCAAGCTACTTTTTATTTGGAACACTCAATCAGTTTCTTTTAATATGCTTCACCCTACATGTTCCTTTTTATTTAGTTGAAACAAGACTGTTTGGGCAATAACCGGATGATTACCAGCCCTAAATATATGGCCACAAAAATCTTATGTATGGTGGTTGGGAACCATCAGCTGTAGGTATGGAACATAGGCCCCTGGAGTCAGTTTAATGTCCTTGTAAATTCTCTGTGTTTAACTAAAAAATTATTTGTTTTCACAGTTGTTTTATTCTTAGAGAGGAAATGGAATGAATCTTTGAAGACAGTAGCCATCTATCACATAGAAAATGTTCTATTGTCATTGCTGTATTTCAGATTTGCACAAGGCAAGCTGCCAACTAATCTCTAGCACTCTGCTTTTCTAAGCATATGTTAAATTTTAAAACAAAACCAGACTATACCAATACTCATATTTCAGAACATTCAAATGATGATAAAACTATGAGATTCCCATGCTCAAAAGCTTTTCATAGAAACCTTATTCAGATCCTCTCAGCTGCTAGACTCCATGAAAGGAAATAAAATCATTAAATGATATTAATTATTATCTAAGTACTTGTTTTGGTGCCACAGAAGCACTAAGTGTGATTATGACTAGTAGGTAATATGGCAAATACAAGAGGAGCAATTCATAACAACCTCTATTTTCATATATGGTTTCTAATCTGAAAAAGGGATAAAGCATTGTCCGTCTTTTGCTTAAGACTGCTATATTGAAAACGGAATGATTTCAAGGAGTTAAAACCTGACTAGTATTTGGAATTTGGACTTCATCCTGTCTGCAGTTTACACTTCAGATCCAGCTCTCACAGCACAACAAAGACACAAGTCAAGCCTGGGGCAAAATGAATTCATTTTATCTACAAAGGAAAGGAACTCTAAGCCACAGAGAACATAGTGTCTACCTGTGACCTTGCTAGTAGAGCAGTACTTAATGGTATTAAAGCATATGGATTGTGTTCAAAGCAGTCTCTGCAAATAGTCTTGGAAATGTTTTTATCTTCCAAGGAACAGTAAATATTCAAATGCCCTCCCCAGTACTGATATTGAGAATTCAATTCATTTTTTGTATAGGTTTACAATTTGACTTGACTTTAAGATCCAATATCTATTTGCAAGAATGAACCTTCAAGCTTTAGTTATCTTTTCAGGCCCATCTCCTCTATGATTTGTTACTGCCAGCTAATCTAGCCAACGCTGACAAAGGAGAGATTAAACTTGGTAATTAAATGTGGTAATATCTGCCAGCACAGATCTACAATCTTCATTTTCCACCTTCATTTTTAAGCAGGGATTCTAATAAAGCCAAAAGGAGCCTCAGGGTGTCAGTAGACTCTAGTTCTGCACTCAGCATCCAGATTCCTACTTAGACTCTTCCTTTCTGCTCACAGGCTTGGACCTGGTTGTTAGAGCAGAGGTCCCACTGTCAAAGTTTGAGGCTTTCATCAAAGCCATTAAATTTCCGTGAAATTTAGCCACCGGCATTCTCCAGTAGGATCGTTGTACTGCAGCCTGGGGACTCTTTCTGACATAATAGCCCTAACACAGTGACAACATCCAGGTTTGCAGCCAGAATTAATACTCTTTAAACAATCACATACTGCTCTAATGCTTGTTAATCATAGTGCAGAAGCTCTTTCATTCTAGTATCTACCTTTATAGGTCTGCTGGGTCCATGTCGCTGTTAGAAGGGATTGCATTCCTAATAAGCCTGGACTGGGAGGGAGGGCTAAAGAGGGCATACATACTATCTCTCCACCTCTAATTCCAAAGACTACATGGTCTGACCACAACACCCCCCCGCACTCAGAGAATTCAGTCTCCCCCAAGAGCATGAGCTACCCCCTCTCTCACAATCCCTCTACAGGGCCGGTGATATTTTTCCTCAAGCTACTTCCTACCGTGCTTCTACCATAGGCCCCTGCTACAAGGATAGTCCTCAGTTTCTCTCTAGCAGAGAGAAACCTTCTGCCTTTAGCAACTTTTAACCTCCAATTCTTAAGGACTAGTCAAGCATAGAAGAAAAGAGGAATTTTTTCTCTCCCTTAACCTTGTAACATACCCTATCAAAAGCTTCATTTCCTCCTATAGCTACATATATCTTCAGAAAGAAGTTCTAAAACATGGTGGTTCTGAACTGATGATGGTTTCTGCTCACTCTGTTAATGCTTGGTCGAAGTGCGAGACAGCAAAGAAGAAACCGATAGAGTTTTTAACTGATTTCGTTCCACGTGTTACTACAGAGCTGATCTACTGAAATGGAAGCAGAGATGAGAAGTACCACGTCTAGTTGCCACAGAATGGATGCCAGGTTCCAGAAACACTGCTGTACTGACAATATTCACATTTTTATTGATATTATTCTATTTTTACTGACAGAAATTCAAACAATTCGCCCTACTTAATTTAAAATGTACTTATACAATTCAAATTGTTTTTGTTGATTACCACATGAGCGTTCACAAAGTGAATGTCAAAAAGAATGAAAAACATAAGATCAGGCCCATATATCCAAAAATTAAAACTCCACAGGTTATATGAAATGTTATATATTTTATTTGAAAAAAAGTGTCCATTTGTAGTGAATTGTGAAATAGACAATGGTAGAGTAAAAATCTGATTATGAAGCACATTGACTGTGAAAATTGAATACAAAACAGACCATAGTTCTTGCATGTCAGTATCTACCTTACTTGTACAAAAATCAGGCCCTGAGAGTATACACAACCTTACATATGTGTTGAAATAAGTCAGTGTTATCTTGCCTCATAAGGAACATAGAAAGAAGAGCTGATTCTGGAAAATTAACCTCAGGTGAAGAAAAGGTATTTTTTCAAAATATAATGATGGAAATGGCAGGTATATGGCTTTTTAAAAGAAAATTTGCTGAAATTTCTTGGCAATTCAGATATGCAGAGAGCAGAAAAAACACATTCAAAAGTCAGCATTAGACTCCTTTTTATAATTTTTCCACTGGCTCTGAGATTGCATAAGAGACAGTTGAATAAAAGCTGACAAACACTAAGCTTCATCCGTTTTCTGAAAACCCTGTTCTTCTTAGGACCTTCTTACTCAAGTGGGAACACTACAAATGCTGACATTTCATAATAAAAATGAGTAACTGTATTATGGAAATATCTAATAAAGTTTTAAGACTGAACTGTTCAAGTGAAAATGAAAGGTATTTATGATGCAGTGATACATTATCCCACGTAATTACAAGAAGAGATATATTTCTATTTTCATAGGTTAATGGAAATATGGATTATAGGTTCTCCGAATTTTCATTGAAACTGATTTAATTTTGACTGGTTTATTGTTCATTGTCCATGTATCCCAGTGAATCCCAGTTGCAAGAAATCTACCTGTGTAGCGATGAACACCGTTAAGATTTGCAAGGCCACACTGGTTGAACCACCATCCAGTGTTATCACTGAAGTTGCTGCAGCTCTTTACAGGCTGTTCTTTAATAGTGCACATTGGCCTGCATCCATCATTATCAACATCAAATGTGCTGAAAGGCATTGAATTCTGGTTATCTTCTTTTCTATATCCTCTAAATGCATCACCTAAGTACAACAGATAAAACAGAAGGATAAAAGAGTTATTTATGGAGAAACATAACATTTCTTACTTGTTGCATACCTCACAAACTTCTCCTCTGAATTTATTAGAAAAATAGATTTCTTCAAAAGCTGTTCAGGAGCACCAAATAATGAGCTGGCAATGTGTTAAAGACATAGGAAAGAAAAAATATAAAATACTGAGAAGTATGGAAGAAGTTGAAATTCAATGAAACATCTTTATATTGTTGTTGCTTTTAGTGACACGCACACCAGCTATGAAGGTAAAGGCTTCTGTCCTCAAAGACAGTGGAAAAAAAGATAAAAGAAATGAAAAGGGTTGTTAACTTCAGATTTTCCAGTGATGTGCCCAAAGCCCCAGAGTGAGTCATGAGATAAAATGGAATTGTTAAAACACAAAGGTCAGTGATTACTGGTTCTGTTGTCTTACTAAAGAAATAATGGTTCTTACAAATACAGGTAGAGTAAAGCACCAGCACATTCAGAGAATAACTATTACGTTGGTAATAAGGTACATTCTTGCATATTAGTAAACATGCAAAAAAAAAATTAGAAAAAAGCAGTAAGACATGGTTACTTAACCATGTCTTGTGTTAACACTTAACACAAATCTTTGCACATTTGGTATAGTTATGATATTAAGGGATGTCTGGAATTGTAAATTAATTTGTGTCTATATATTAGCCAGTAACTGTTATACACTGTAGGCCTCATTTTCTCCAGCCGATTTCTTTTTCTGTCCTTTGTATGCCACTGTCTGGGCACTTCTGAACTAAACAAAGCAACAACATCAGGAAGACTTCCACTAACATCAGCAAATTTGGGATGAGATAATGGACATCTGAAGAATTGGACCACTAGATAGATATACACAAACACACCCAAAATCCCTTATGTATTATATATATATTCTGTGGACTTGAATCCATTAAAGTTCCTTTATTTTCTTTATTCATTTTCTTTATTAAAGGAGTGTTTATTCAATTATTTCATTAAAGACCTTGAAGCAATAGAATAAAATTATTTCTTACTATGTAAAGATTGATGTTGGCATAACCAATCACTACATCATTAACCATTTATCTGCATGTGTTCATTATACACCAGAGAAAAACAGATTAGAAAGAAACATTTGTAAAGTTATCTTAATTAAGTATTACTCTTTTGAATGCATTTTTTCACGTTAAAAAAGGGAGCAGCTATCTTTAAATACTTTAAAGTTCTTACCAGCATTTCCTGAATAACGCCCCAAATGGATCTTAAAAGAACATGCTTCATCCTCTATCCAAAATCCATCATATGATGCATAGGCATGCTTGTCATTTTCTGATTCCAAATCCACATAAAGACTGAAACTAGTGGCTTTTTGATTTACTATGTGAAAAATCTTCCTCAGTCCAAGCCAAAATTCCCCTAAAACAGAAATATAATATAGAGTCAATAAACTTCTAGAAATGGAAAGTGTAAAAGAAAAGAATGGACTCTTCTAGTTTTTCTACTTTCCTTCCTGAACCAAGTGTAATAAAAGTTGTATGATAGGCTTATATTCCTTTGAAAGACTAATGAAGGTACAGAGTGATCTTCCTACTTCATTGAGAAATCCATGGAAAGAATTCCCATGTGCGCACCATCTTTTTTCTCTGTGACATTTTTAGAAAATTGTCCACATGATAACTTTCAAGCGTTCATCTTCAATATACCTTAGAAGACCACAAAAACTGGATGTGCTAAAGATCCACTTGATTAAACAGAATTCAGTAGCATTCCTAAGGGCAATACTGAGAAATGATAAATGTTAGCATTCTATGAAATGCAACAAAACTCAAACCCTCTTCTTGAGATTTGCTGCCTCTGTAAATCACACTTTTTCTTCCATGAAATGTTGCCCCATATGAGCTGTGCTTTTTTGTATAGTTGAGAAGTTGTGTGCTTCCATTGCAATCCCAGATAAACTCTTGAAACAGCAACTGGGTTTAGACTTGCTGGATGAAAGGTGGCAGTAAAAAAGTAATAGCAGAGTTGTGTTGGTATTAGCTACTGAAGTATTTCCATTCTGTTTCTAACTTCACATGCCCTGTGGTGAAATATTACTGATTTTTCTCTGCTTTAATGAAATATTTTGCAAATGTGATTAAAACCAACTAAGGCTTTTTTTTTTTAAATCTGAAAGAAGGGGAAATACAATTTGTACATTATTTCAGGAAGAAAATATCACAAGATTTTAAACACCTCGTGAGACTGAGGATGGGCAATGGCTAAAGACTCTAGTAGGGTGATAGTCATTATTGAGAAGATCACACAATAGATTTAATGAAAAAAACCTCTTAAGTATAAATAAGACTTTTAAGAAACAAGAACTTTACTCTCTATACTACTACAAATCCCACACAATTTAGTGGAATGTAGCTCACATAAAGACAGCAGAAACGTTGGGTCCAAAGCGCTTTAGAGTATTTAAAATTAATACCAGAAAGGTCACCAAATCCATCTAGATATTCAGACCATGTTCTCTGAAATGGAATGATTCCATCAGTTCTTTTCTGAACCACAGTCCATCCACCTCCTTGAAATTCCATGTCACACAAAACCTAAAGTAGACATAGATATGATTAAGCATTCTTGAAGCAACTGTTATGAAGAAAACATTTTAATTAAATAAAGGTGGACTATTCAGAGTTTTGCTAAGCAACATACTTTTCAAATATCTTAATAAAAAGCATAAAAACCGAAGCTGCAGTATTTTCTTACACGTTCTTGTTGGACTGCTTGATTTGGATATTTCCTCAACCAGTAGAAACTGTCGTGTGCAAATGTCTGCTCGTATCAGATATAATAAATAAGCTTTGATGTTACTGTGTATTAATAATAGCATTAATTGAAAGCAAGATGCAATGTCATGTATTAATCATGCAAAGGATTACAGATACAGGCACTAACACTGAATATACCTTTATTTCAGCAAAGCAAAATAGACACAACTTCTTATGTGTTCTCCCTCACCATCATACCTTTCTTCCCCAGAAATACTGTGTTTGTGATGCCTGGGAAATGTAGAGCCCTTAATAAAGGTGAGGAAATGGAAAAAGTGATAGCAATAATCCAGTGTATAATAATTTACGCTGGAGCAGCAAAAAACTCTACATAAGCACGGGCCCCAATCCAGGGAAGTCCCAATGTGAACTTTTAACAGCCTGCAACTGAGCAGTCCCACTGAATACAGAAGATCAACTCTCAAATTTATGAGTCTTTATGAGTCTTCACTAAAATTTGTGCCCAACAGCATGTCAAATGGCAGTGGTCCAGCTGCCCTCTGCTCTGCTATGGAATATCACATTATGTGGCACATTTTCTCCTCAGCCCATTTAACTTTAGACACATAATTGAGTTCCCTAAGTTAGGAAACTTATTGCCCTTGTCTCCCCTGTAATCCCCCTTATCTAGAGAAATGTGCATTCATTGCATGGCTCTGGGAAACCAAGATCTAAATCACCCTCTACAGATGTTAGTCACCTCCACTGTCTACAGGAAGGGCCCCTAGACCCTTAGCTGCTCTCTAGGGATTTCAGCTAAGTGCCTAAAGTTAAGTGGAATGTATCTAGGTCACTCTGGGTATTTTTCAAGTATGTCCCCAGTGGCAGAGCTCGACCAGTTCTAACAGGAATTAGATAGTCTGGGCATCCTAATGTGGAAAGCTGCATATTGCATATTTAGACGCTGCACCACCTAAGCTGTTCAAAGTAGTTCTAGGGGATACTATGCTTAATTAGTGTTTAAAAACAGAGGCTCATTTCTCAGTGTCTCCCAATGTGACTAGTATCAGGAGAATTAACCTGGAAAATGCTTATAGCTATGGAGCCATTAAGCTACTTGTGATAACAAAAGTCAGCTCAGAATATAACGTTGGCTATCAGTAAATCATAACAGTAAGCAGATGCACAAGTGATGGAGTAAAGTAGGAATTTTTTGTTCATGCTACAGAGAATGTACACAATGAAACACGTTTCAGAAAAGAGAGATTTGCAATCTTAGCCAGTTGCTAAAAGTAGAGTCTAGGTGGACGACAGTTTAACCCTCAAAAAAATTGTGGCAGTTTGAGCTTTATTTGTTGCACTCCCATTGCCTGTACCAGCCAGATATTTTTCATGAAACCAAAGACTTGTTCCTTGGCAGGAACACATTGACATCACATTCAGAACCTCTGTGACTTAACAACATCTTCTCTATGAATGACGAGAAAGCAACAGGACAGAGCTGCAATGTGATCTAATACAACCTGGGGAATCCTGGATCTTCAGGTAAGTCAATGCCATTGGATGCTTTGAGCAATCCTTGCAACACAAATACTGAATGAATCATAGTAAGGGTCACGTGCATGAAAGAAAATTGTGGGCTTTATTCCCTGGAGAATCACATGCTTATTTCAGTCACCCAAGGAGGGTGGAACTGGAGTAAAAAGAAATACAGAAGATGCCAAAATGAATATTTAGATGCAAATAGCTAAAACTCATTAAAAATAATCCCATTGCCTCATCCACTGTCTTGAGAAGATGATTGCGTGCTTGGCTACTCCTCTTACTATGAGTCAGAAATACAAAGAGGAGCCCACTTGGTCACCATATCAATCTTCAGTCCAATATAAATCAGTGGGAGTGTTGATAATTCTCAGAAGGAGCAGATTTGGTTCTATATGAAAGGTCATCAGCCAATTAGATATGGCACCAAAACATACACCAGCTAAGTAAAAATATGAGATAGATACACAAAAAACAGTCATCGCTGTGGTTTCTTAATCCCTTATATACTGGAAATGATGCAATTTTCTTTCTTAAAGCCTTATAATAGTTAATCCATTTTACAGCTTGTTCTGTGTCTCATATCGTGCAAGGTATGAGGGGCATGACTGTGCCAGGTACAATTTAAATTAAATGAGCAGGAGGATGCTTCTACTGAATATTTCTTCCCTTTCCATCTTTAGTGTGTATGAGAGGTATATTCCAAACAACTGTTTAGTTTGTCTGACCCACCTTAGAAATATCATTAATCTAAACTTATTTATTGAAAAATGTATCAGAAAGTGATCATGATTCAGTTTTCCAGAAGTGAAATTGGTTTTAATTGTCTCATGTTTGAATGCTCAGACAAAAGCCCATTTGGGACTAATTTTCTGAGATGACGAGAACCTGCCACTGCCACTGAAATTGGATATTCTTAGAGCTCCTGGAATTCAGGTTCCAATTAGCCCGAGTTAAGCATCAAAATCTATACTCACTTTCAAAACCATGAGGTTTTAAACATGAAAACATGAGAACAGGATCAAGTTGTCTAAATAGTTTTCTTCATTTATCTGGTATCTTTATGCAAATGATTCTAAAGACATTTTGGTTTAGTTTCAGTTACACTTAAAGGACAGCTTATTGCTGAAGAGGTCCTCACTGAAATAAATTTTCATGCTGGCTTTGTTTTCTGTTTTTTAGTTTCTTACTATGGTTTTCTGCTTCTTTGTGTTTTTCTTATTTTGCTAGTCTACAGAACTTCCAGAACTCTTGGCTATTAGCCCCTTAAAATGCATTACAATTTCTTGTTTATGTTTTAATGTCTTGATATTTTTGTTCATCTATCATTTCTCTTACACACTTTTTATGCTTCAACACATGGAAGAATTTGCATTAAACAGTTTTCCTTAAAATAACATTCTTTATGGAACACACATATTTTAGATATTTTTCTTTGAAAACTTTTTGGCACTATCTTTTCAGTTCTGTGTAACATCTACCAGACAAGAAATGAGATGCTCATTTCATGAGTGCAGACGTTTCTTCTCATTATTTATTGTTACCTTGTGCTTTTAATCAAATTATTATGATTTTTCTTTTTGTTTCTTGTTCTCCTTAAGGAACCTTTCCACTCATATAACCGATTCTCAGATTCTGGCAGTAACTTTAAAATGTGGAAAAGTGTCAAAAATACTTTTGAAGTGAAAGGAATTGTATCATTTCAGATTTATTTGCCAAAAGCTAAAAGTGAACTGCAAAATCACTTTTCTCACATAGATTCGTCATACCACCTCTCAGGAAAAGTAATTTGGGTGAGGTATGAATATTTCCTTAATGGAATCCCCCTCAATCCAGAAGAAATTCTGAAACAGATGCATTTTGTGCTATGGTTCATCCTGGGGTGAGGCAGACAGCATTTTCTTCATACTATAAATATGGTTGTTCTGTGAACACTTCTACCTGTCTTTGCCTCTCTTTTACCTGGAAGGAACTTGCCGATGAGTTACAGATCTTCTCCCTGAGCTTGCTGCATTGTATAGAGAGAAATACACATTTTTCTATCAGGGGTCTGCAGAACCAAGTTCATTTTTTCTTTTGAGATCCCAGCATACTTCTGAAGCCTTTTCATAACCAGTTTGAATTCTTTTTTTGTAGCATTTTGTAGGGTTCCAATTGGCTAGAGATAAAGGGATTCATCTTTCCTTTGTTACATATAAAGGAAGACTATAAAGTTAGATATTAAATTTTGCTATTTATTAGCTGGCTTAAACTCCACATTTTTTCTCCAAAAACTAATGACCCCAGCATGTACTGCAAAATTAAAGGTTTGCAAGTTATCTGTCTTTCCATTATGCATAAGGACTTCCTGAAGTAGAACAGCCTGAAATCGAAATAAACAGACAAAACAAAGTACACCTTGTGTTTGCACGGATCTGAATGTCCTGAGCCTGAGGAAATTAACCCAAAACTCTATTCTCCTAGATGAGCACTATAACGCCGAGCAATTACAGAAAATGCAGGTGGTGATAGGAAGCATGACTGCTGCAGTTCATGCTGAATTTCATCCTTTTTTTGTCTTAAGAATGTATATCCTGCAAACTGGATATGAAAACTAAAAGTTTAGATGCCTCTCTGCCTCAAGACTGAGTTATAATGATGCTCAGACAAGAGCTAAGCACCTACTCCTCAGACCAATGTACATCTGCACCTACATTTAGATGCCTATACAGTATCATGTCCAAGCTAAAGGCATCAGCAGAGTCACCTCTCAAGAGAAGGCAACGCTATACAGTCATCCAGCAGAATAATTCAAAAGCCAAAGGTCCCATTTTAGGAGCCAAATGGATCAGTCACTTGGCTCCTCAGTTTTCCATTTCTAAAACAGAAAAGAACAGCACTTCTCAATCAAGAGGGGTGCTGGAAAATACCTTAGGTTTTCCTCTTTGGCACATTTTTCACTGTATATGAAAACTGATGATGGGATCTTATGACAGATTAAGTTTCTTTGTAGAAAATGAGAAACTCATCAAAATTATTGTAATGGCAGACACATTTGGATGATTTAATACATTTCTTATTTATCTGTTGAGAAATTGTCAAGGAAAACACTTTAAATCTATTAAATATATTGTAAGTGCATATTCTCAAGCAAATTGTGACTATCGTGAGAGATAAATTTATTACCTCAAAAGGATAATTTGATCCTTCTGGATGGATAATGTACAGACCAGTTGGAGTTTTTGAAACTGAACCAACGGTATCTTTAATATCGGTGCAATCCAACCCTAGAGAACAAAGTATTTGATGAAGTTCATTAGCAAAATATGTTAAAAAAACCAAATACAGCTTAAGCACAGAAATATTACTTTTCTTGGTAACGTATGAATGATTTCAAATTGCATTTTCTTGTCATGCAAACTTTAAAGTCATGTTTTGTCATGAATTTACCTTATAAATGAAAATTCTCTGAACCCCATTAAGCTCAGAAAGAAATGTAAATTATATTGCATAGAGAAAGTTCTTTCTAATCTTAACGGATATGATACAGAAATTAAAGATTACGTATCTGGATCATTTTACAGATTTTATTTGGGTAACACTGGTACTGAGAAAAAGACATATTATCTGGGGAAGGATGTCTTTTTCCTGCAGATATTTGTAGTTATACTTGTAAAAGCCTTTACATCATAATGTATACATAAAAACCCCTTTGCTTCTAAGTGTTAAGCCAGGTCTATGTTAAACATACTCAAACAAGCAGTTTCTACGGCCAGTAGGACTGCTTAGAAGTAATGTTTCCTTTAGTTGGGATGGACACTACACACAAGATTAACTGTCCAGTGTACAAGAGACTTCCATCCCATTTAAAGAAGAATATTGCAAATGCAGAGCACACTTTATTTCATTGCAAAAGAACGTGCCATTTACCAACATCAGATCACTTACAAACTGATGATCATACTTGGTATTTTGCGTAAAAATCAACAAGATGCTAAACAGGATGCCCAGAATTATCAGTTGCAAGTGATTTAAAGCAGTCTGTATGATGACGTTCTTAAACAGTTCACAAATTTTCCAGAGTTTATATGTTATTAACACAGAATAAATACTGTAAATGTTATAATTGCTTACCTTTGCTTTAATTAGTTCTTTGTCAAGATACAAAGATAAAAAGGCAAGAGGTCAAGACTAAATGCAAAAAGTACTTGCCATGAGATTGAACTGCTCTGTAAGGAAGTAGATCCAAATGCTTTCTCAAAACTTCTGCATTCAAAAGAAGAAGTCTGTTCATGAGTTCATTTACCTGCAAATTCAAATAAAAGATCTTTAATTAGGTTGCAATGAGGAATTTTACATTCTAAAGATGTTCTTTTTGACTCCTAGTAAATATAATCTGAAGTTCATTTTTGTGATGTGTTAGTGATTCATACCTTCATTAGGTTAATTGGCCTGATTTTTTTACTTTTTTCATCCAAAATCATTTTTTAGGCACAATTGCAGTTAATTAAAAAAAAGTCCTTCATTTGATTAAGGCATTTTATCTGAGTGATGCACAATGTTTGTAAACTACTATCAGAGTTAACGATAATATAACACGTCATCTGCACAAATACAACAGGACTGGAGATAGCAATCAATGTGGAGGAATGGTCCTCCACTTACCCTACTGCCATGTATGCCACTAAGCTATGGACTAGGTGGTGCTTATCACTCCTCGTAGAAATGGAACTCACACCCTACCAGAGGTACAAGGAATGGTGATAGAGACTCTAATTCTACTGTTTTAATGGCAATATAAATGCTTAATTTTCCTCAGTTAGACCATACCTGTAGTGATAAATAATAAATAAAAATCTTTATGATAAAGAAAAAAGTACCTGATTAGAAAGGTAATCCAAAGAAGATTGTTGATCATCCATCATGTTTCTTACCAGTTTTTTTGTACTTCTTGCATATTCAACAAGAGAGTTCTGCAAATTTCCTTTAAAAGAAATATGTTCATCCACTTTGTTATCATAAATCGAGAAATATTATTGACTGAATGACAACACACTTATTTATGATATCTAAGTGAATATTGCAGGTGTTTAATCTTAGGGTACTTAAAAGTGAAAGCAAAGTAGTACAGAGACCACAGATTAAAGCCAAAGATGCTAAAAACCTCAGCCTAACTCGTTGCAGTGAAGACATCTCAAGAATTGATGGCTCTTCTTAAGATTTGAAGAAGAATTTCATCTTATCCTTGGGCAACTTGGATGACCAGTTAATGGATATCACAGAAATACAAATGCAAATGATAAAAGACAGATATATAAGGTTTCCTGTCATCCTGCATTTACTCATTCACTCTGCTACTCCTGTTTTTTGCCCTGATGCTTAAAAAAAAAAAAAAAAAAAGTAAACCTGTCAGGTAATTATAATACATATTAAAAAAATCATATGGGAAAGACAAGAATTTTGACAATTTTTTTCTGAGGCTGATTACATCATTTGCTGTGTAGTTTGTCAAGGCAGTGAATAGAGAATGTCCTGCATAAGTATCTATAAAAGGCAAGCTGAAGTATAGATTTCCTCCCACTTTAATGAACTAACTAACTAATTAACTCCCACTTAACTCCTCCGTACCTAATTATGATGTTTAAATGGGGGACAGACACCCAACTCGTCCTCTCTAATGGAGAGAGCTACCAACATTCAGGGTAACACAGATCTAGGGGGGCTGAGCTGCTGCCTGGATTTGCCTGTCTTCACCAGTGATTATAGAGACTAGCATGATTGTACTTTAAATTTGTCACACCAGCTGCATCCCAAAAACACGGCACCCCAAATTTTTTCAACAATACTCAGCCTGGGCAGCAGAGGCAAAGGCTGTCACATGTGCTCAAGAAGATTAAAAAATAAATTAGCACAGCATAGCGTAGCATAGCAGAGGATTGCATAGCATGGCATTGCATAGCTTGTCGCTGAGAGTATTCTTTATGAATACATACTGCACATGTAATGTTTTTCCCCTCGTAAAATTTTAGCTTGAACATCACATGGTACAAGGCATTGTTCTTTTTGTTTTGAAATATCTGCAGATTTAATTTTCTCTTCTGCCTTGAGTGGTTCCTCCACAGCTGCAACATTCCTTGTGCCCTGTTGTACCAAAGAATGGAGGGGGAAATAAATTGATCATAAGGCATATATAAAATAGCTCAGTGTGCCAAAATGAAGTAGATTACTCTGTGGGTCTTCCTTCAAAACCTATTTTTTTAAAGCTTTATCAAGTGGTAATTGACAGAGCTGAGACCAAGGCCTGTTAGGTGTCTTCTGCTTAGCCAGACCTCACAAGAGAAAAAGGGTGTCAGAGGTAAAGAATAACCTCTATAAATTTAAAAAATACCATCAACATTTCTGGTAAAGTATTCTACCTGTAAGCACCGTGAACCAGAGGCAAGAACTTGCAAATCTTGCATTTAGGAAGCTCACATTTTAGGAATCACCACACCCAACAGACATCTCAAATGCTTACAAAGTTATTTTCACTGGAAAGGAGCAGGCTTTTGGATTTACCACATATTAGCAAAACACTTTCACTCTTGAAAGTCCCTAAATTAATTACTTAGACTCTGATCATGGAAATACTTGCACAAGTTATTAATCTATGCACACAAGCAGTCCCAAGCAGATTTGCAGACAAATTCAGCATTAAAAAATTATTTTAAATGCTCTTATAGAGGAAAGAATAAAGGGACACTATTCACAGGCACACAATTATGTGAAATAGTGACAATAAAAGCATTGGTAAAAGTAGTTACACCTATTAATGCTCTTTTAAAATAATATTTTCATATTTAGTATTTTTTCTTCCATGGTGCCATGTGACATAAAATAAGGGAATGCCTCTGACTCATCACTTAAAGAAATGCTAAAAGTAATTCCTGAAATATGTGTCATTGTCAAAAGACTAAGAAACATATTTTCATTTGAGTCTTTGTTTGTTGATTCCATAATCTCAGCAAAGCATAGTATGTTCATATACTCTATTTTCAAATGTAAATAAGATCCTTAGAAACATAAATATTTTAATGAAAAAGAAAACTTATTTAGACTTGAATATATCTTCGACATAATTGTTCTCCTTTCCTGCTTCAGGTTTCTCTTTCTGGTATTGGCACTACACTGGCAAAGCACTGAACAGTTTTTTTCCCTGATTTTTGCTTTTAAAAAGTGAAAGTAAAAATTACATAAAACTGTTAACACGAGATTTTACCAAAAAAAAGGCTTCTGAATTATTAATGTAATTGTATTTTTGTGTCTGGAGATAAATGCTAGAGAAGTAAAAGAATATGTTTCTTTAATTTTGAAATGAGCACAAAATAAAGGAAGAAAAATTCTATAAGAGTTATAAATAGATCACTTGAAACTATGGTTTGTTCCAGGGCTTTATCACAGCTACTCACCAGATGTTCAATTAAATACTGTCAAGCAAATATTTTTAATCAATATTTATTTTTAACAAAAGCCAACATGAAACAGGCAATTAAATCTGACCTCAGCAATTCAAGCAAAAACCGTGACTCTGCCAAAAACAATAGTTACTCTGCATTTACAGTCATGCAGATGAGATTAAAAATATTGCCTAACAACTGAGCTGTGATGAAGGACATTAATACAAAAATGTTCTAATATACTGAATTCCTACAATTTCAATGTAGTTTCTTTCCTCTAACTGAAAATACCTGATTCTTCTGTATTTTTGTGTCTATCCTGAATAAAGCAATCTACATTTTAAAAACATCTGTCACTTTTCTGAGAAATCATCGTTACATTCATTATCTTATCTAAGCAAAGTAATTAAAAATCTTACCTTAGATGAACAAGGCTTGACATTACTTATGACAGTCTCTCCTAAACTGAACAAAAAAATATTAAGACAAATCAGTGGAGTTACCCTAAAGCAGTTCATCTTTTACTCGAAGAAATGCAAATGTTTTGACGGGTTTCAAATTTCCATGGAAAGGATTGTACACTATGAAGTCCTCAGCTAACTATTTGGGAATGTCTACAGCACAAAGAGCAGCCAACACATCACTCCTTTAATGCCTGGATTTAATAAACCACATTTCAATTGCACAGTAGATTTTATATACTACTGCTTGTATCCTGAGAGCAATTACCTCAAACATATATATTTTCATTGGGATAAAACTGTAACAGATTTTCTTAGATGCTATTTTTGAGCATTGGTATATATTTGGTATTAAGTAGTCTGGGCTACTTGAAAGAAAAACTAGTATTAATCAATGTTTTCATCTTTTTACAAAAGTTTTTATCATTAAAACGAAAGTGTTTATATTGGTGTGGTGGTAGTGCAGTAGAACAGGCTGTGAAGGCAATTTTAGAATATGTCCTAAAAGCAAATTCAAAATAGAAAACTGAAAAATATTACTTTAAATTCATACTTTGTATTACATAGAAAATTGTTTACTGGGAGGACAATAGCAGTCTCTTGGTCTCACTGGTAGCCCATCTGTAGGAACACAGGTACTGAGAGTGAGACAGTCATTCAAATACAATGATTTTTATCCCTGAAGAATGTCAAAGTACAGGAGAATGTCCTGAAAAGAAGAAAGTAAATGTAGTCCACAGAAACTTAATTAAAACTATGAGGCACTTAGAATTTTCACACACTCAAATCCACTATTTTTGTATCTTAAAAACTGGATCTGATATTTTAACCAAAAAGCAAATTATTTGGAAAGTTTATTTGGAAATTTCATAAAGGTCCAACAGATTTTCAACTCCTCATGCATATTAGAGAATTTAAATTGTTTGTGATCTGGCTGAATAAATGAAACCTCAGCTTCTAACGTACCACTGGGAGATACACTGTCTAAAGGATCGTCACAATATACTGTTCAACATCACCTTACACTGGTACAGCCAGACAACATTCCAAATTTGTCTCGATACTGTGGTTCATCTCCATCCCTGTCTGAAGTTGGAATACACTGGAAATAGCTTTTGCTACAAAGAGATTTGAAAGCAATTGGAAAGGAGGGGTTAATACAGTTTTAAATCCAGATTTTAATCCAGTTTTTAATCCAATGTTTTCTTTCAAAATTAACAGCTAAAGGGCACTAAGCACCTATACCTGGCCTCTCTATGAGAGGAGCACATTTGACTGCCTGTGAAATTTTTAACAACTTTGAATCTTCAGTATCTCTCAAAATCAAATTTTTAATTTGTTCTAAAGTACTGCATAGCACATCATAGTTTTCCGATATAAGAATTACTCGAATTTAACTAGTGCATCAGTTGATGCTCTCTCAGTAAGATGCAGGTTGTGATCCATAGTTTAGTCTCAGGAAGAAAGTGAAAAGATTTTCATGGCTACCCACATATGACATTAAGGGGGAACAAACAGTTTTTGTTCCTCTTCCTATGCACAGAAATAGGAAGAGGTGACAAATTTCAGTTAAAATGGTCAGAACGCTGACTGAACTCCTTCTCCCGTGGAGTCGCCTACACAGTTAAACTGAAGCTTGGAGGAAAGCTAAAGGGCATTAGCAGATTAATCCCCCACTGGAACAAGAAGGAAAAAAAATATGTTTCTGCAGCAGCATAGCTATGCTCCAGCCTTCAAATAAGATTTGTAATAAATTCAGAATCTGTCCCACAAAGATTTAAGAGCTGATCTTTTTCCTTCACTGGAATATCAGTCTCTAGCCCACAGTAAAATTTATGAAACTTCTTTCAAACCAGCTGTAAGAGTGGGACCTTCCATTTTGTAACCACTTGAGATCAGGCTGCTTGCTGTCCCAGAATAATCATACTGTTCTGAAATAAATGGTCCCCAGCTAGCCACCTTCTCAGCCCACAGTCTGAAAGATGTGAGGTTACTTACCAGGAGGAATTATCTAATAACCGTAAAGGAGGGCTATGAAGAAGTAAGAAACAGGAAAAGGTAAAAAAGCGAAAGACAGAAAGATATATAAACACCATTCTTAATTGTAAATTGCAGAAGGTATCTAAGGTGAAGTTGCGAGTTGCGCTGGATAAGATCAGATTTGCAGTAAGTCTAAAGCAGCTCAGATTCTGCCAGCATGAGTTGACCGTGAGCTTGAATCTTCCTAGGTGTGACAAGGCCTCAAATTCTGCAGTTGTTTCCCAGCTCTGCTTCAGTCCTGTTTGGGTGACTCAGTTCTCCATACTGATAAAGGCTTCTACTGCATCCTAAATGAAACAGTGCATTTTATCAATCAGGCAAACTGGGAATTTTAAAAGTGTATGGGGGTTGAAAGGCACATGGTAGTAAAGTGACAACCAGTCTTCTACCTGCAACACAGAAGACTTCAGATTGGGCAAAGAGGTGGTGAATTTGGGGCTGGTATTCTGAACTAGAGGTGAAAGACTTCCATTTTAGAGTCATCTTCTGAACTGTGGTAGCTGTTGGATATTATAAACATTAAGCACATTTGGCAACCCTGGTATCAGTGGTCTTGAATGTAAAATGGTAATAGTAACAGCTACTTCACAAGATGTGCTACAAATACGGGGGGGGGGGGGGGGGGGGCGGATCTGTGGAGAAAAGTATTTTACAAATGCCGAGTACTATTTTTAGCCTTCTAGTCAAAGACATAGAACAGCTGCACACTGAAAAAGAGAAGAATTGGTTTAAGCTCAAATACAACAGCCAAGAAATGTCTCGCCAGGAAATCACCAAGGCATTTAGCCTTTTGCTGACAGCTCATCCAAGGCATGGCAATATCTCAAGACAACACACCCTGCTTTGCCTGAAAAAAAAATGAAGTTTTGCAGTCTTAAGAACAAACTACTTTTCTTTTTACTTTGTGTAACTTTATTTACTTTTTTATGTACTTTTTATATTTTTCTGTAAGATTTTATACAATTTTACTTTTTTTTTTTTGCATTGTGATTTCTGCACCCTGTGTTTAAAAAAAAAAAACAAAAAAAAAAGTTTAGCTTGTTAACTCTAAGTCGTTACCGTCAACAGATTTAACAGACATCCGCAGAGAGCTCTGCAAACCCACAAGCAGCAAACGGGCTCAGGGAGGTGTTTCGTTTGCCCTGCAAAACTAATGAGAAACGTATTTGTTCGGATACCGTTGGGTTTTGGGGTTTTTTTTTGTTTGTTTTTTTCAAATGGCATCCTGTTATTTATAAAAGCGCAGAGAGGATGGAAAGCCCGGTGAGAGCCAAGCACCGTGCCTTGGCACGGAGTCCGGCAGCGGGGTCCCTAAAGAGGCGAGCAGACACGGAGGGTGCCCGGCGGCGGAGCGAGGTGCCCACGCCTGGCTTCCCCCCTGGGCCGGGGACCTCCGGGGACCTCCGAGGCCCGGCCCGGCCCAGCCCGGCCCCCGGCGGGAGCGCTCCCTGCCGCGCCCCACCCGCCCTGTCCCTCGCGCCCGGTTCGAAGTCCAGTAAAGGCAGCGCCGGCCAAACCACTGCCGCCGCCGCCGCCCCCTCAGCCGCGGCCCCGCCCCGTTGCGAAGGAAGCGGCGTCTCCGGTTGCTACGAAGGCGGCGGCGCGGCCAGGGCCGCGCTGAGGGGCGGGCTGGCGCCCGGCACTGACGGCGGCGCGCTCCGGTATAGGGCCGGGGGGCCTGGGGCGCTGAATGGAGCCCAGCGGGAAGGGCGGCGGGGCGGCGCGGAGGCAAAACCTCCCCGGCGGACTGCAGGACTGCGCGGGTGGGAGGCGCCACGTTACTGTGTATCCTTCCGCGGGCTCCGCCGGCGGTGAGGGGCTGGGGCGGGCTCTCGGGGCGGGCGGTGGAGCGGTCCGTGAGGGCGGCCCTGAGGCGGCCTGCCTCGGGAATGGCCTCCCCGCAGAGAGGCAGGGGCGGCGGGGGCCGTCCTGCGCCCTGCGAAGGGGGGGAAGGGGGCCGCGGCGCTGCGTGGGGCCCGTGTGGGGCGGCGGCGGCGGCGGTGGGGTAGGGGCGGTGGTGGCACAGCCGCCGCCCTGCCCCGCGGTCAGGGATCGCCTCAGGGATGGCTTGAAATAAAACTTGTACGTTGGGTTTTTTAAACTGCTGTAGAAAAGTTGACTTCTCAGGCAACTTCGGAGTTTTCTTGGTTTCCCTCTTTTAAGAGGTACTGTCATTGGGAATTGTATTTTCCATCCGAACGTGGGGATCCTTATTTTCTTGAACTTAAGTAACAAGAAATACTGCCACAAGTTCTAAGCTCTGCCTGTAGAGTGCTACTTAAATCATTACTGGCATGAGGCAGGACTGATCTTGCTCTGTGGAGAGCTTTTATCCAGTGATATTAATGAATTTCAGTGTAAACAACTAATCCTTTAGATGGGGGGGGGGCTGGTTTTACTACTGAAACATTTTCCCTGTGATACATGTATCCATATGTTACAGGTTTAGATAACAACAGAAAGATGTCTCTTCAAATACACGTAATGAAGGTGAGATTTTTCATCTGCTGATACCATGAAAGATGAGTGCAAAGCCTCTGTTAAAGTCCCTGTAAACAGTAAAATGCAATTACATTTTTTCTGGATGAACATAAAGTTAGTTATGACTATAATATACAATTATGGGACCAACTGTTGTGTGCTTAGTCAAAAGGCATATCAGCATTTTGTATCTCATGGATAAAGTTTGCCCTTTCCCAAAAAGGTATATAAATCAATCGAACAGGCTATTATATCTTTTAATGAGCTGTTTGATACAGTTTCCATTGCCCTTAACACAATACTAGGGATAGAGCTTTAACATTTCATTTTGAATGGGATTTAGAAGAAGAACGTCGGGCATTGAAAGAAGATCAAAAAATATGTTGGAGTAGGGCACAGAAGTATTTGATAGAGACAAACAGAAGAAGAAGGTAAGTAACTAGGGTTCTTTTGATGGGAGATTGTTAAAAACAAAAAAGTCAAAGCCTTGAGACAGCTGAATATATTTCTACTATTTGCATGTTCACTTTGTTAAATAGCCTCACTGTTTTGTTCTAGAGGAATCTAGGCTGAAAAGTTTCACCAGTCCAGTTTCTTGCTATAGGACAAATGAAATATAAAAGGAACAATATTCTGATTTACTCGCTACTTTGTGGAAACTCACTGTAGTTACCTCTTATTGTATAAAGTAAAGGTGAGTAGCGGTTTCATCTTGTGGCTCTGATCTGCATTTCTAGTATTCTTCTGGTTTTCAGCAGCTTCAGTGGATGTGTGAAAAATGCGTTCAGGTGTACAGTATGGGTCAGCAGGCAGGCAGTTGTCGTTGCCTTCTGAAGTGTATGCTTTTCCATCTGCATGGCATAACAGCTGCACAGCCTCCCCTGCGTGGTGGGGCTTTGTGCTCCCACTTCCCAATAAACACAATGCAAAGTCTTTCTAGTACACGATTATATTTATAATAAAGTTATTCTGTACTGACATTTTAAACAGAGCTTTGAATATTCTGTCTTTCTGCATACATGAGAATGCAAAGTCATGAAATATTCTGTGACAAATGGATTAAGTAAATTACACACTGAGATGTTTCAGTGAAGTGCTGTAAGTAGTTTAATAGGCATAGGGGGCTTTTCCCTAGCATTGAGATCATACTTGCACACACAGGAGACTTGGCTGTGTATACTGTAGAGGCAGATGGGTTCCTCCTTGCAAGCCCCCAGCCTCAGACCAGGTTCCTCTGCCTAGTGTTAACTCGTTAACGCTCATCCCCCATAGTTCCCGTATCAGATGATTTCTGTTGTACAATGTTTACTTATTGAAATATGTTGATAACTCAGAGGCAGTAGATATTGTTTATACTGCCATTTTGGCTTGACAGTATGTGCTGTCAGCATATGTTTTGAAATATAAAGAAAAATGGAAGAGGAAATATAATCACCTGGGAGTGATTAAAGACACTGTGCAACCCACAACCTTTGCAGATAATAAACTGAGTCTCAGTTGAAACATCAAATATCTTATTTAGTTTTCTGGAACAGTACCACTGTAACACTACGCATCTCAGATGAACACTGTTTATTGTATTACTGGTCTTGAAATATTATACCCTAATGTAAAAGCAAATACCAGACAGCCTGCGTATTTTTGACAGACTGCTGTAGTTAAACTAATACTCGTTGATACATAAATACATTTCCATATGTATTTCATTGCAGCCTTAAGAAACACAGTATAAATCCAAGTTACTCAGGTGAGCCAGTTAAAAATTTAGGTATGGTATTCATAAAATTAAATTGTTTCCATTTGTGATAATTGAGAATGGCATAACTATAAGCATAATAAGCAGTTCAAATGGAAGTCTGTGGTGACAAGTCTTCCCCTAATAACTGAAAAGGAGTTAGTTGTCTAGTGTTAGAAAGGTAGTAAGTGCATACAGTATTAATAAAGTTGTGGGATATAATTCAAAATTAAGGGTCATTGGATATATGGAGGAAAGTAATTTGGAAATAAAAAGTTCCTTGAAACTGAATATTTTTTTCCTGACAGTTATGCAGGTAGGAAGTGATTGATCAACCATCAGGTCATGTCTCAAATCTGTGTATGAGCCAAGATCCATTAGCTTTGTAACACATGTAAA
This sequence comes from Gymnogyps californianus, assembly GCF_018139145.2. Lineage (NCBI taxonomy): Eukaryota > Metazoa > Chordata > Aves > Accipitriformes > Cathartidae > Gymnogyps > Gymnogyps californianus. The sequence goes on from NC_059471.1 coordinate 14,947,353, forward strand.
GGTGTTAGCTATGATGATGGTTTCTCAAGGGTAGCATAACTTCCTTAAGCTCCACATTCTCACCTGGCAGCACCCTAAATTCTCCCTGACAGGGCTTACAGGCTTGTATCAGAAGTTATTCTTGGCACTGCTGGTTTATAATTTCAAAACTGAAATTGTTTCTTTCATATTTTTTTTCTTTCAACATATGGAGAGTAGACATGAGTGCACTATGAAGATGACAGTCCATTTTCTACTTCTAACCTTCACACAGAATGGTTGAGGTTGGAAGGGACCTCTTGAGGTCATCTGGTCCAACCCCCCTGCTCAAGCAGGGCCACCTAGAGCTGGTTGCCCGGCACCCGCTTTTGAGCATCTCCAAGGACGGAGGCTCCACAACCTCTCTGGGCAACCTGTGCCAGTGCTCGGTCATCCTCACAGTAAAAAAAGTGTTTCCTGATGTTCAGAGGGAACCTCCTGTGTTTCGGTTTGTGTCCAGTGCCTCTGGTCCTGTCACTGGGCACTGCTGAAAAGAGCCTGGCTCCATCCTTTTTGCACCCTCCCTTCAGGTATTTTTAGACATTAATAAGATCGCCCCTGAGCCTTCTCTTCCCCAGGCTGAACAGTCACAGCTCTCAGCCTTTCCTCATAGGAGAGGTGCTCCAGTCCCTTCATCATCTTCATGGCCCTTCGTTGGACTCTCTCCAGTATGTCCATGTCTCTCTTGTACTGGGGAGCCCAGAACTGGACACAGTACTCCAGGTGTGGCCTCACCAGTGCTGAGTAGAGGGGAAGGATCACCTCCCTCAACCTGCTGGCAATGCTTTCCCTAATGCAGCCCAGGATACCATTGGCCTTCTTTGCAGCAAGGGCCCATTGCTGGCTCATGTTCAACCTGGTATCCACCAGGACCTCCAGGTCCTTTTCTGCAAGGCTGCTTTCCAGCTGGGTGGCCCCCAGCATATGTTGGTGCCTGGGGTTGTTCATCCCCAGGTGCAGGACTTTGCACTTCCTCTTGTTGAACTTCCTGAGGTTCCTGTAATCCCATTTCTCCAGCCTGTTGAGGTCCTTCCGGATCCCAGCACGACTCTGTGTATCAACCACTCCTCCCAGTTTGGTGTCATCTGCAAACTTGCTGAGAGTACAGTCTGCCCCATCATCCAGATCATTTTTGGTCAACAGCCGGCTGAATAAGAGCCGGCAGTGTGCCCAGGTGGCCAAGAAGGCCAATAGCATCCTGGCTTCTATCAGAAATAGTGGGGCCAGCAGGACTAGGGAAGTGATTGTGCCCAGGTACTCAGCACTGGTGAGGCCGCACCTTGAATACTGTGTTCAGTTTTGGGCCCCTCACTACAAGAAAGACATTGAGGTGCTGGAGTGTGTCCAAAGAAGGGCAATGAAGTTGGTGAAGGGTCTGGAGCACAAGTCTTATGAGGAGCGGCTGAGGGAACTGGGGTTGTTTAGTCTGGAGAAAAGGAGGCTCAGGGGAGACCTTATTGCTCTCTACAGCTACCTGAAAGGAGGTTGTAGTGAGGTGGGTGTCAGTCTCTTCTCCCAAGTAACAGGCAATAGGACAAGAGAAAATGGTCTCAAGTTGCAGCAGGGGAGGTTTAGATTGGATATTAGAAAATACTTCTTCACCAAAAGGGTTATCAAGCATTGGAAGAGGCTGCCCAGGGAAATGATTGAGTCACCATCCCTGGAGGTATTTAAAAGACATGTAGATGTGGTACTTAGGACATGGTTTAGTGGTGGACTTCGCAGTGTTAGGTTTACTGTTGGACTTGATGATCTTAAAGGTCTTTTCCAACTTAAATGATTCTATGATTCTATGATTAATGAAGACATTAAACAGGACTGGGCCCAGTATTGACCCCTGGGGTACACCACTAGGTACTGGCCTCCAACCAGACTTTGTGCCACTAATCACCACCCTCTGGGCCCGGCCATTCAGCCAGTTTTCAGTCCACCTCCCTGTCTGCTAATCCAGCCTGTACATCAACAGCTCGTCTATGAGGATCTTACGGGAGACAGCATCAATAGCCTTAGTGAAGTCCACATAGACCATATCCACTGCTCTCCCCTCATCTACCAAGCCAGTCATTTCTTTGTAGAAGTTTATCAAGTTGGTCAAACATGACCAGATTTAATGTCAACCTTAAATTTATAAAGCCTTTGCTGGAAAGTAATAGCGGTGAATTCCCTTTAGCAAATAGATCTAGGGAAGATATAGCAGAGCTTCTGCTCTGTTCTCAATCTTGTGTCATTTAGGTTCATTCTTTTTGTGTTGCATTGTGGAGGAAAACTTTTCTGTGGGTTTTTTGTGGTTTTTTGAAGAACCACCACCAGCCTACGTTTAAACAAGGTTATACCAAGGCTGAGTCCAAGTCTGATAGCCCCTAGTGCCCAGCACTTTTTAAGCTAATGAGAACTGCATATGCAGAGCTTGCAGATTGAGGTCTTCTGTTTTCAACCTTTTCTAAATGTACTTGTAATGAAATTTTCCCTGACAGTGTTGTATTGATCAGTTGTCAATACCTCTAAAATGCAGCAGCTTCAGCATTAAAAATACTCAACTTCTGACAAGATGTGCGCAGTTAATTGGTTTATTAGTAAAAGACAAAAACATCACTTGCACAGAAAAGAGCAAGTATAGCTTTGGAAAGCAAAGTCTCAGCAACTTAAGTCACAGATCTTTTTCAAAGTGAATACTTAGAGGAACCCATATTCCTATCTGATGCCATCGGTTTCTTTGCTTCTCTTGTACTGACCAAGCTCCTTAGTTTTGTGTTAAGAGTAGTACTTCAACACAGCGAAAAAACAGCCTACTGACCATCTTTACACAAGTTGCCTGAGTATCAGGAAAGTAATTCCTTTATTGTCTCACTGATACGTGAAGTTGCAATTTCAAGATCAGCTTAAGAATTAAATGTGCTCTGGGGCAGTAGTTAACAGACATTTTGTTTAAATAACAGTATTCTGGAAATAAGAGCTACTGACTAAGCACATATTTGATGTAAATGAACAGGATATCATATTTTGTGTTTATATACCACACTACTTTCTAAATACCAGCTGCCGATTTGCTGGGGACTGTAGCCTTCCCGCTGTTATTGCTCAATGCAAAATGTGCATCCCATTTTACTGTGATGTTACTGGCTGCAGGTAGCTGGTTCATTCTGGAAATGCAATTGTCTGTGCGCATTTTTAAATAAACCTTACAGTCAGCTATCTTGGTTCAGCGTTTTGAATTACCTTGAAATCTGAATAGCTAATCCATCTGTTGTAATTGGGGAAGGAAATGTTTTCCCTATTTATATCAGTTTCCAATCTATTCCCATTACTGTTGTTTTTTTCAATAATACTTTATTTTCAACATATGCACAAGCTTTGTGCTCCACCTACTGGCTGATTATCATTGATTATTTAATAAAAGATCTTTAAATTATTCATCAGTGTTGTTGATAGAGAATGAAAAGCAGTCTAGTGCCAGAAATAGGAGAAAAATGTTAGCACTTGGTAAACAGAGAGGGCAAAGTGTTAAGAATTTTGTATTGCTTTCTGCATCAGAATGAAACTGTGAAAAGTAGTGGTCACTGTAACCACGTAGACCTGAAATGCAGTATTGCCATTTCTGGTAACGGGCCACAGGATTGTGCTGAATTTGCAAGGCCTCAGGACAGATGCTTGCCAAGCTTGCTTTCTCTGAACTTTTCTTGACCTGCCCGCAGCTTTGTTTTGCTTGGTTTAGCCGTAAGCAATTTCTCTAATTGACCAGGTGTCTGTGGCTAATTTATTTTGCCTTTGTTTATCTTTTTATGGTATGACCATAGTTTTACATAGATAGCAGTAACAAGCAGTTATTCTATGTAGAGAATGAGATATTTATGGCTCTAACATAATGATGTAGTGTAGGGAAATACAGGCCTGGTACGATAGCAGAGGCCTTGAGAACTGGAGGTGCAGGATGCGGCGTAGAGGAGTACAGGCAGGGGATGATAAGAGGTGGCACACAGGCTTGGCACTGGAGACCCCACAGCTATAAACAACTCACCAGTAGTCGGTTAAAGAAATGCAGACCTAGATCTGACAAAACTGGCTTTAGGGGTAACAAAGAGAACAAAAGAATAGTATGTAATATATGTAAAAGGCACCATGTATGGAATATTTGGAGGTACTGTGGAGCTGCAGATTGATGAAGAAAGAACAAAGGTGTAAAAGCACGTTAGCAAATATAAAAATGACTCCAAGTGGATCCTGAGGTGAGGAAGAAGAAAGCATTAACATGAACATCATATTGTTCCTGGTGAAGGGACAGTACCTCCAGATGCTGGCAGCTCACCATAACACCCCAGCACCACCAGAATGAAACTACCAGCCTTGGGATGCAGAAGAGCAATGGAAGTGTGAGCATCACCAAAAGGGGTAGAAACTCAATGTGTGAATAACAGTTCAAACTGTTTTATCACTATTATGGAGGCTTTCTCTGTATAGAAGTATTCTAACTGTATTATTATTTTTTGGTAACAATTATATCTGGATTAATAATGACTAGACTCTTAAGGTTTGAATTATGCCAACAAAAAAATTCTTGGCTTTATATAAGGTGTGCTTAATTTTTGTCTATAAACAAGATTTGGAGTGTAACAACTGGTGGATAGTGCAGGCAGGCCTCCTGTGAACCTTTGGGGCATTTTGGAGGACAGCCCTCTGTGAGACCTTACAGCATTGTAAGGGTCGGTCCTTCTGAAGCTCTTACAGCAATTTGGGGCTGTCCTTTTGTATTCAGCATACAATAATCAAAGAAGATGAGGGAATAGAGTTAATATGTGTTCCTATGGTCCTGGTGAGTATCTCACTTAAAGAAAAAAATTGATTTATGGGCAACGTCTGCGGATCTTTTTAAGGATACAAGGTGTGTTTCCTGTTTGCCCATGAAAGGGATTTTGGGTGTGACACCCCATTCTAGCCTTTTCTTGATCTTGCTGTAGTCATTAAGTATATGAATACCCTCCTGCCTCAATTTTAAAATTACCGTGCACTGGTTTGCAAACATGCTATGGCAGTGGATGAATACTATCAACTCAGTATCAAAAGGTTCATTTCATAGCATTCCATATGCACTGTATATATTCCTTTTTTTATTTTCATCCAAGGCAGTAGTAAGCATTTAGTCCACCTGGGAATGTAGCATCCATCACTTCACTGTGAAGATTTTGTAATAAAATTAACCAGGAAATAGTTCCACCATCTAGTCATACTGTTTTTAACATAAAAATACCTTCCACATAATGTCTGTATATGTGAAACTGCTAAATATTTTAAGTTTCATATTCCAAATTCACTATAAACATTTTGGCAGCCATTTCAAAAATTGCTGCACCGCTGGGTTGTTTATAGTAGACAGAAAAACTGGGTTAAAAAAACACCAGTCAGGAAATTCTTCTGCTAACTCTCCATCTTAAAGCTATACTCTTTTGCCAATGTTACATCTGTGATATGAACTTAAGCTGGTGGCTTAAGGAGAGTGGATGAACAAACATTTGCTTTAACTGTTTTTCTGTAAGATGTCAATGTGCATTTGTAAAATTATTTATTTTACATAATGCACCTGGGTGTCACAATTTACATTCTGTGAGGTCAAGAAGTTAATGATGCAGGCTTCACTGAATATCTTTAATGCATTTCCTTACATTTAAAATAAGATCCTTTTTCTCCCTCATGTCTTAATCCAAACCAAATAGTGATCATGATGAGCTGTGGTGAAAAAGACCTCTTGCATCAGCATTTGGACTTGCCCATATCCAGCTATATGGAACAACAGCCTTTTTTTTATGCCAGTTATTAGGAATGTGGAAGAGTGCAGCTAAGTCATACTCCAAAATCGTTTGAAAAATAAATAAAGACTCTGTCAGAATTTACTCTTTCCTTTTTGGAGTTATACGCTGGAATTACTCCAGGTGCAAAGTTGTAGAATTTCCCATGTCTGAATTTAACAACTACAGTTCAACTAAAGGGCTTCTTGAGCGGCTTCTAGAAATATTAAGGGGATCAAGAAGAATGTGTTTAAAATACTTATTAGGATAAGCAAGTTTGTTTCCTCTGTTGTGATTTTCCTATTTGTTTAGTCAGGATAAAGATGTAAAATATTGCAGATTTCCGTATCAGATTTTAACGTGAGTGAAATACAGGAATACTGAAAGTTGACAATGAACTCTAGTTCTGCTTTTTTAGTTCTAACTTCTGGATTGTATGAACAATCAAAGTTCCTGTGAAATTTTAACCAAATTGCAATAAGAAGTTTTATGTGGATAGAGTTGTCTGCAGATTTTTTCTGGTTTTGGATAACTGCTTGTCTGGCTTCACCTCATGCCTCAAGTGAAGCCATTCCTGCTTGCTGACAAACTGAAATTTGCAAATGAAACTTGCAGCGTTGGGATCATATTTTAATTTGTTTCTCTTTGCATAAGTTAGTCTTCTGTCTTATCCTTCATTTCAAGCTGTAGAGTTTTATAACTTCACCTCTAGAAGAAGAGTTACCTTGAATTGTAGAAATTCACCTGGATTTTTGAAAGTGTAACTGTTAAGTGTCATTTGCAATAAACAGGTTGTTAAGATAAAACGTAAGCTACTGTCTGTATGCATTACAGGATGTAGTCTCAGCAGTTCTTGTGATCCAAGACAATTGTGAGGAATACTGCTGCTGGGAGATCTGGAGCTTTCTGAGGGGAATGTACTCCCAAAGTAGAAGCAGTAATTGCTTATGTTGTTCACTGGCATTTTGATTTCTGACCTTGGAGAACATTAATCCAGAGTGCTATATACGTTAGCAAAAGCAGTGGATCCTTTTGCACATTTTGTCTCTCTTCTTGCTTTTGGCTTTTCATATGCTCCATCACTGTCTTTCTTGAGCTTAACATTGGTAGTACTGGAGATGTAGTATTGAAGAAAGGAAGATCAGATGTTACACAACTTCCAGTTTCCCCTTATGATATGGGGAGGAGTTTTAAGGTGCACTCGATGGCAGCAATGCAAGTATGTAGTCTTTGTGATTTAAGGTTTGAATAGCTGCATGGAATCTATTTATAATGCATTTCCACTTTAAAAAAAAACAAGTATCTATTTTGGCTTCAGTTTCTATTAATGAAACGTAATAATTTGTCCATAAAATTGGGAAATCTCAGTCATTAGTTTCAGTATGTTTTGACAATGATGCCTCTATGAATTTTCAGAATAAAGTTCCTTATGTCTCTCTCTGCTACGCTTTGGCTTCCAAGTGGCTTAAAGTGGATATTCCTGTAAAAGTGTGTACTTGGGAATTAGTTGGCAGTTTTCCTATTTTTTACTATTGTGCAATTACAGCCTTTAGACTTTCTAAAATAAAAAGTACCTATTTCAAATTATTTTCTGTTTGTTTTCACAGGTGATCAGTCAGCACTTTGAAGGGATACTAGGGAGGGTCAAGTTGAATATTTCAGTTTGAACTTTTTCCCTGAAAAGCAAAGGGAAGAATAATTAAAATAGCTTGAGTTAAGGAGTAGCTCTGTTAAGTAGCAGCTTTGCTCTGTTACGCAAGAAGATCTATGAAGCAACTGCAAGTGATTAAAGTTATGGGAAGGTATCTTATTGTGATGAGAGAAACAAAGAACACATGGCTAAACATTACTACCTTTCTTTCCACTAATGCTGGCTAGGAGTGGGACCCTACTTAGTGTACTAGTGACCTGTTAAATCACATTTCTAGCACACAGAGAACTTTAAAGATGGGAAGCTCCCAGTTGTGATCCTTGCATGGCAGGCTTTAGAAGTTTAACTCGAAGAGTATTACTTTTACAGTATTACTGTATTTAGAATAGAATGTTTCCAGGGATGGGACATCTGCCACCTCTCTGGGCAACCTGTTCCAGTGTTTCACCACCCTCATTGTAAAAAATTTCTTCCTTATATCTATCTACCTTCTTTTAGTTTAAAATCATTATTTAAATATGACTTGCCTACATAGGTACTGTGCCAATAAATTTACTGGGTATATTTCATTCAAGGAGCTAGTTTAAGTTTGTCAGTAAAAGTTGATGTTTTTGTCAGCAGGAGTAAAAATTCCACATAGCTTCATCAAGCTTGTGCCTACCAAAGGCAAGCTTTGTGATGATGGTTGTTTTCAATTAGAGCCTGCTTTGCTTTCCAGCCAGTCGAAGGACACATTTAACATATTTGATATTAACAACTGATTCTGTCAATCACAGTTTCACATTACTGTTTTATCCCATTTTGTGCTGCTAATCTGGCTGTCTTCCAGGAAGCTTCTCAAACACTAGAAGTTGATACTAACTCTTACATATTTATAGGTAAAAGCTGTAGTTCCTTTGTGTCATTTCTGAATAACAACTTTTAAACTGTTACTATTTCCCCGACAGCTTGTGAAAGGCACACACAGAGAGCATTTGCAGTTCACCTTCCCATTGATCTGCCCACTGTGATACATTTACATGGTAATGTAAAGACTGTGGTGAAAGTCACACTGGTGACAAGAACTGGTTGAGTTTGCATGTTATTCACATATAAGAAAGAATCAAATCTCTAGTTGAGGCTAAAAAATAAAAAGATTATGGTGTGTCTCTTCTTCACCACCCACTGTCCCATTTACATTCAGACAAACCATAAAAATCCAGCTGTGCTGAAGTTTATAGCATTTAATTTATGGACAAACAAGCTTTTGTACTAAAATTGCAAATTGATAAGCAAGTAAGTTACTAATATTTTGGTAAATGTAATTAGAAAACATAGGGATCATCTACTTTTGCTTCTTAAATACAGAGCCTTTGAAGAAAGACAGAAGCAAGAAGAAGAAAAAGAACAAAGATTTAGAGAACAAGTT